>NW_024609712.1:0-112500 GCF_018296145.1 Oncorhynchus tshawytscha
TGTGTTCTCTACTGACCCTGACTGTTACTGTGTTCTGTTCTCTACTGACCCTGACTGTTACTGTGTTCTCTGTTACTGTGACACTGACTGTTACTGTGTTCTCTACTGACCCTGACTGTTACTGTGTTCTCTACTGACCCTGACTGTTACTGTGTTCTCTACTGACCCCTGACTGTTTTCTACTACTGTGTTCTCTACTGACCCTGACTGTTACTGTGTTCTCTAGTGACACTGACTGTTACTGTGTTCTCTACTGACCCTGACTGTTACTGTGTTCTCTACTGACCCTGACTGTTACTGTGTTCTCTAGTGATCTGACTGTTACTGTGTTCTCTACTGACCCTGACTGTTACTGTGTTCTCTACTGACCCTGACTGTTACTGTGTTCTCTACTGACCCTGACTGTTACTGTGTTTTCTACTGACCCTGACTGCTACTGTGTTCTCTACTGACCCTGACTGTTACTGTGTTCTCTAGTGACACTGACTGTTACTGTGTTCTCTACTGACCCTGACTGTTACTGTGTTCTCTAGTGATACTGACTGTTACTGTGTTCTCTAGTGACACTGACTGTTACTGTGTTCTCTAGTGATACTGACTGTTACTGTGTTCTCTAGTGACACTGACTGTTACTGTTTTCTCTACTGACCCTGACTGTTACTGTGTTCTCTACTGACCCTGACTGTTACTGTGTTCTCTAGTGATACTGACTGTTACTGTGTTCTCTAGTGACACTGCCTGTTACTGTGTTCTCTACTGACCCTGACTGTTACTGTGTTCTCTACTGACCCTGACTGTTACTGTGTTCTCTAGTGACACTGACTGTTACTGTGTTCTCTACTGACCCTGACTGTTACTGTGTTCTCTAGTGATACTGACTGTTACTGTGTTCTCTAGTGACACTGACTGTTACTGTGTTCTCTAGTGATACTGACTGTTACTGTGTTCTCTAGTGACCCTGACTGTTACTGTGTTCTCTACTGACCTACTGACCCTGACTGTTACTGTGTTCTCTACTGACCCTGACTGTTACTGTGTTCTCTAGTGACACTGACTGTTACTGTGTTCTCTACTGACCCTGACTGTTACTGTGTTCTCTACTGACCCTGACTGTTACTGTGTTCTCTAGTGACACTGACTGTTACTGTGTTCTCTAGTGACCCTGACTGTTACTGTGTTCTCTACTGACCCTGACTGTTACTGTGTTCTCTACTGACCCTGACTGTTACTGTGTTTCTCTGACTGACTGTTACTGTGGTCCTAGTGATACTGACTGTTACTGTGTTCTCTACTGACCCTGACTGTTACTGTGTTCTCTAGTGACACTGACTGTTACTGTGTTCTCTACTGACACTGACTGTTACTGTGTTCTCTAGTGATACTGACTGTTACTGTGTTCTCTAGTGACACTGACTGTTACTGTGTTCTCTAGTGATACTGACTGTTACTGTGTTCTCTAGTGACACTGACTGTTACTGTGTTCTCTACTGACCCTGACTGTTACTGTGTTCTCTACTGACCCTGACTGTTACTGTGTTCTCTAGTGACACTGCCTGTTACTGTGTTCTCTAGTGATACTGACTGTTACTGTGTTCTCTAATGACCCTGACTGTTACTGTGTTCTCTACTGACCCTGACTGCTACTGTGTTCTCTACTGACCCTGACTGTTACTGTGTTCTCTACTGACCCTGACTGTTACTCTGTTCTCTAGTGATACTGACTGTTACTGTGTTCTCTAATGACCCTGACTGTTACTGTGTTCTCTACTGACCCTGACTGCTACTGTGTTCTCTACTGACCCTGACTGTTACTGTGTTCTCTACTGACCCTGACTGTTACTGTGTTCTCTCGTGATACTGACTGTTACTGTGTTCTCTACTGACCCTGACTGTTACTGTGTTCTCTCCTGACCCTGACTGTTACTGTGTTCTCTCCTGACCCTGACTGTCACTGTGTTCTCTACTGACCGTGACTGTTACTGTGTTCTCTACTGACCCTGACTGTCACTGTGTTCTCTACTGAGCTTCAAGTAACTGGGAATTACAGTTATCAACCAATCCCTCCTCCCCTGTCTCGTTGGTGGTGTTGACTGTGAGTCTGTTTCCCCAAGTGAGGTCTCTGACCTGTTCAGTGTGAAGGAGGTGAATGGTATTGTAGCAGGGGGAGGACCGAGGTGCAGGGGCTGGGCCTGCTGGACACCAGAGACGACTGCTGGAGGTTTTTCATCCACCAAGTCAGACTCAAACTCAAGGTCCAGTTCAGTCAGACACTTGACTCTTTCTAACCTGTAGGTAGTCTGCTTCCTGTAAATTCCCCTCAGAATCTCAAATCAAATCAAATCAAAATGTATTTGTCACATACACATGGTTAGCAGATGTTAATGCGAGTGTAGCGAAATGCTTGTGCTTCTAGTTCCGACAATGCAGTAATAACCAACAAGTAATCTAGCTAACAATTCCAAAACTACTACCTTATAGACACAAGTGTAAGGGGATAAAGAATATGTACATAGAGATATATGAGTGAGTGATGGTACAGAGCAGCATAGGCAAGATACAGTAGATGGTATTGAGTACAGTATATACATATGAGATGAGTATGTAAACAAAGTGGCATAGTTAAAGTGGCTAGTGATACATGTATTACATAAAGATGTAGTAGATGATATAGAGTACAGTATATACATATACATATGAGATGAATAATGTAGGGTATGTAAACATTATATTAGGTAGCATTGTTTAAAGTGGCTAGTGATATATTTTACATCATTTCCCATCAATTCCCATTATTAAAGTGGCTGGAGTTGAGTCAGTGTGTTGGCAGCAGCCACTCAATGTTAGTGGTGGCTGTTTAACAGTCTGATGGCCTTGAGATAGAAGCTGTTTTTCAGTCTCTCGGTCCCAGCTTTGATGCACCTGTACTGACCTCGCCTTCTGGATGATAGTGGGGTGAACAGGCAGTGGCTCGGGTGGTTGTTGTCCTTGATGATCTTTATGGCCTTCCTGTGACATCGGGTGGTGTAGGTGTCCTGGAGGGCAGGTAGTTTGCCCCCGGTGATGCGTTGTGCAGACCTCACTACCCTCTGGAGAGCCTTACGGTTGTGGGCGGAGCAGTTGCCGTACCAGGCGGTGATACAGCCCGACAGGATGCTCTCGATTGTGCATCTGTAGAAGTTTGTGAGTGCTTTTGGTGACAAGCCCAATTTCTTCAGCCTCCTGAGGTTGAAGAGGCGCTGCTGCTGCGTCTGTGTGGGTGGACCAATTCAGTTTGTCTGTGATGTGTACGCCGAGGAACTTAAAACTTACTACCCTCTCCACTACTGTTCCATCAATGTGGATAGGGGGGTGTTCCCTCTGCTGTTTCCTGAAGTCCACAATCATCTCCTTAGTTTTGTTGACGTTGAGTGTGAGGTTATTTTCCTGACACCAACCTCCAAGGGCCCTCACCTCCTCCCTGTAGGCCGTCTCGTCGTTGTTGGCAATCAAGCCTACCACTGTTGTGTCGTCCGCAAACTTGATGATTGAGTTGGAGGCGTGCATGGCCACGCAGTCGTGGGTGAACAGGGAGTACAGGAGAGGGCTCAGAACGCACCCTTGTGGGGCCCCAGTGTTGAGGATCAGCGGGGTGGAAATGTTGTCGCCTACCCTCACCACCTGGGGGCAGCCCGTCAGGAAGTCCAGTACCCAGTTGCACAGGGCGGGGTCGAGACCCAGGGTCTCTAGAGGGAGATAGTCAGTTAAGACCCAGCTCCTTGAATTGTGCCCTGTTGAATGGTTGTTATGGTTAGATGCCTTGCCAGAGCGATGGAGACACAGAGGAGCTAAAGGAGAGGAAAGAAAGAGTCAGACAGTGCACATGTTCCAGGTCCAGCTAATCCATCCATGGACCCCGACAGGCCTCTACTGGGGTGTCCTGTCTGTTAGATCCAAACTCAGGCTGTGGCTCACAGCACATGTCAGACATGTCCCACAACGGACTGAAAGAGAAGGAGAGAGCGAGAGATGGAAAGAGAGGGAGAGGGTGGGGGGAGAGAGGAAGAGAGGAAGGATGGAAGGAAGGAAGGAATGTGAGTGAGAGGGAAAGAGAGAGGGAGGTAGAATGGACAGGCTGCCAGTTTGTCTCACTCTGTTAAAAGAGGATGTTTCCTATTTGGATGCATCTGCCATGTCAGTGGTCTATGACTGCCTGTGTGTTGTCATACATTATGTGCATTTGGGAATACATCCTTTTATGTCTGTGTTGGGCAATGTGCACATATGTGTCTGTGTGTTTACCATGTCTGCCAAAAGTGTCTGGTGGTTAGCCACCCAGAGCCCCGTCTCTCCCAGGGCCTGTATGTTCATGGCTTTGTGGAGTACAGGGTGCTGTTTGGGACGCAACCGCAATGAACATAGTAGGACCATATGGGCCTCCCTATGGGGCCTGGTCAAAAGTAGTGCACTAAATAGGGAATAGGGTGCCTGCCATGTGTCCATGTCTGTCTGAACCTCACTTCCTTCTTCCTGCCATGCGGATGGTGTCTCTCTCTAGCTGGTTCTGTGTCTGTCTCCTGTGGGCAGTGCCCTGCGTCTCAGGGCCTGTCTCTTCCCTGCCCTGGTCCACTGCACCACCATGGACTGGTTCCACCGCTGGCCCCCTGAGGCCCTGCAGTCTCAGCCTCAGGTTCATCCAGGAGACTGAGGACATTGAGGTGAGGCCTGGTAGCTACTAGACAGCTTTATTAAATGTACCGGATACTTTCAACAAGGTACTGTAGTCTTCTTTACCAGGCCTGGGTTCAGCCTGTTTTGCATTTCTTTCAAATAATTCAAAACGGATTAAATTCATCATTCATTTTGAGTGATTTTCAAAACTATGTGAAATGTGCTTTACACAGCTCAGGCCTGTTCCAGTAGATGAATGACACCACAGGGCCGTGTAGTTGTACTGATGTGATGGTGTTTTACACAGTTCAGGTCTGTTCCAGTAGATGAATGACACCACAAGGCCGTGTAGTTGTACTGATGTGATGGTGTTTTACACAGCTCTGGTCTGTTCCAGTAGATGAATGACACCACAAGGCCGTGTAGTTGTACTGATGTGATGGTGTTTTACACAGCTCAGGTCTGTTCCAGTAGATGAATGACACCACAAGGCCGTGTAGTTGTACTGATGTGATGGTGTTTTACACAGCTCAGGTCTGTTCCAGTAGATGAATGACACCACAAGGCCGTGTAGTTGTACTGATGTGATGGTGTTTTACACAGCTCAGGTCTGTTCCAGTAGATGAATGACACCACAAGGCCGTGTAGTTGTACTGATGTGATGGTGTTTTACACAGTTCAGGTCTGTTCCAGTAGATGAATGACACCACAGGGCCGTGTAGTTGTACTGATGTGATGGTGTTTTACACAGCTCAGGTCTGTTCCAGTAGATGAATGACACCACAGGGCCGTGTAGTTGTACTGATGTGATGGTGTTTTACACAGCTCAGGCCTGTTCCAGTAGATGAATGACACCACAGGGCCGTGTAGTTGTACTGATGTGATGGTGTTTTACACAGCTCAGGTCTGTTCCAGTAGATGAATGACACCACAAGGCCGTGTAGTTGTACTGATGTGATGGTGTTTTACACAGCTCAGGTCTGTTCCAGTAGATGAATGACACCACAAGGCCGTGTAGTTGTACTGATGTGATGGTGTTTTACACAGCTCAGGTCTGTTCCAGTAGATGAATGACACCACAAGGCCGTGTAGTTGTACTGATGTGATGGTGTTTTACACAGCTCAGGTCTGTTCCAGTAGATGAATGACACCACAAGGCTGTGTAGTTGTACTGATGTGATGGTGTTTTACACAGCTCAGGTCTGTTCCAGTAGATGAATGACACCACAAGGCCGTGTAGTTGTACTGATGTGATGGTGTTTTACACAGCTCAGGTCTGTTCCAGTAGATGAATGACACCACAGGGCCGTGTAGTTGTACTGATGTGATGGTGTTTTACACAGTTCAGGTCTGTTCCAGTAGATGAATGACACCACAAGGCCGTGTAGTTGTACTGATGTGATGGTGTTTTACACAGTTCAGGTCTGTTCCAGTAGATGAATGACACCACAAGGCCGTGTAGTTGTACTGATGTGATGGTGTTTTACACAGTTCAGGTCTGTTCCAGTAGATGAATGACACCACAAGGCCGTGTAGTTGTACTGATGTGATGGTGTTTTACACAGCTCAGGTCTGTTCCAGTAGATGAATGACACCACAAGGCCGTGTAGTTGTACTGATGTGATGGTGTTTTACACAGCTCAGGTCTGTTCCAGTAGATGAATGACACCACAAGGCCGTGTAGTTGTACTGATGTGATGGTGTTTTACACAGCTCAGGTCTGTTCCAGTAGATGAATGACACCACAAGGCTGTGTAGTTGTACTGATGTGATGGTGTTTTACACAGCTCAGGTCTGTTCCAGTAGATGAATGACACCACAAGGCCGTGTAGTTGTACTGATGTGATGGTGTTTTTGATCTGGATTTTGTCTCTGTGGTCTATGTTAAAATCAAATCAAATCAAATGACATTTTCTCACATGCGTGGAATACAACTGGTGTAGACTTTACCGTGAACTGCTTTCTTACGAGCCCATCCCAACGACGCAGAATATTAAAATAGTAAGGAGATTAATGAAATCAAATACACAAGGAAGGAGCTACATACAGTACAGTCAGGTTGACAACAGCATTCTGCTATACAGGTTAGACGTAGTTGTTGTAATTACTGTCCTAGATTAGAACAACAGTTTACACTGTGCTGTAGTGTGTTTTGGCCATGTCCTTCCTAATGACACTCGTAAAGGGTTTAAGACTTAGTCAGTTAGACTTTTAATGAACATCTTGTAATTACAGCAGTGCAGCTGTATTAACTTTACCATAGATCCCTCATCATTACTTCTCCACTGAGACTCACTGAGCTACTGACAAATGGCTGCTCGCATGGCAGATGACTGCTGTGTGTGTGTGTGTGTGTGTGTGTGTGTGTGTGTGTGTGTGTGTGTGTGTGTGTGTGTGTGTGTGTGTGTGTGTGTGTGTGTGTGTGTGTGTGTGTGTGTGTGTGTGTGTGTGTGTAGAGTAGACGTATCATTGTTTTCCCTCATGGCAGTGGAACGATCATTACCCAGGATCATTTATGTTAATGAGAGCAGAGTGATTAATACGGTAACGACGACCCTCTCAGGAGGCACAGCTGTCACCGCACTAACAAGAAGGGCCTTCACATGCTGATGCTGTGGGGAGCTGTGGGAGAAGACTATAGGAGTGTATGTGTGTGTGAATTTGTGTCTCTCTCTCTGTGTGTGTGTGTGTGTGTGTGTGTGTGTGTGTGTGTGTGTGTGTGTGTGTGTGTGTGTGTGTGTGTGTGTGTGTGTGTGTGTGTGTGTGTGTGTGTGTGTGTGTGTGTGTGTGTGTGTGTGTGTGTGTCTCTCTGTGTGTGTGTGTGTCTCTCTGTGTGTGTGTGTGTCTCTGTGTGTGTGTGTGTGTGTGTGTGCACGTGGCAATGGTACTGACCTTTTCTCCAGTACAATGTGTTACTCCAAAGCTGTATGATCAGAATGACCCACTTCCAACAGTTGAACACAGGGTCACTGGCCTCAACTCCAAGCACTTGAGTCTGGCAGCGCTGAAAACATCCATCAAAGGAAAATATGGAAATATGCCTGCCTTGTATGAGAAGTTGAAACCTGAAATCAAATAATTATTTGTGAGAAATTACATATAAAGCGATACATATTTAAACATGTTTGTCTTGTTAAAAAGTAGCGAAACACAATTAAATAAATGCTCAATTATATGGAGTTAAAAAAATGCACAAGCCACAAATAATGGATGAACTAGGAAATCAATGAGAACTTTGCTGCTCCGTGTCTCAACTGAACATGCAACACTTTGTCAAAAGGCATTATGTCAGATCTTAATTACTAATGATTTTCCCCACTGGTTCCTGGATCATGTACAATGGCCTTTTGTGAGTGATGTTCAGGTTTTAGCCCTGTTCAATGTGCCACTTTGTTTTTGCATTAATTGATCACTAATGGCATGTGATTATTTGTGACATGGTGGTTCATTGAGCATTACTATGATAAATACCCAGTCAGTAGGGCTATGCTGTAGCTTCTACACTGTGTGTAGTAGAGTACTGTGTAAAAGAAAGTTGAAGGACATGAGGGATAATGTAAACAGAGCCTCTGCGGTATGCACTGCATGTCACAGGCCTTAAACACATTATTTTCCCAGTGGTTTCAAAGCCTAATCAGTCCTGCTAGCTGCCCCTAAATTTGAGATTGAGTAAGTCGAGGCTGGCCAAGTAAAATGGCAAAACTTGTAGATGAATTCAGAATTTATGAAGATAATATTTCAGGGCCCATCAGCTTGGGGACGTTAAGCTCCACTCAATCTAGCAGGCCCCTGCTATGCCCCCCCCCCCTCCCCTCCCCACCTCTGCTTATTTTTACAGCCAGCAGTCCAGAAATCCATTAGTCTTTTCATGGCCTATGTTCACACCAGTGTCAACCAGGCAAGTGAAAAATACCTGGCGCGATGAGAAGAGGTACAATTACACCAGTCAGAAAGAGCTTTCTCCAGCAGATCATCCTGTAGAGTAAGTTCCTGGGGAAGAGCTGGTCTCAGGTCCGTGGGAAGATGAAGCGCCTCGTCAGCGGCCTTCAGAAGCTCCAGACTACCGCCGCTCAGATAGGAGTCTGAGTGCGTCCCAAATGGCACCCTATTTCCTATGGTGCACTACTTTCAACCAGGCCCTCCCCTCTGCACTATATAGGTAATAAGATGCCATTTGGAATGTATGGAATAGGGTGCCATTTGGAATGCATGGAATAGGGTGCCATTTGGAATGTATGGAATAGGGTGCCATTTGGAATGTATGGAATAGGGTGCCATTTGGAATGTAGGGAATAGGGTGCCATTTGGAATGTAGGGAATAGGGTGCCATTTGGAATGTAGGGAATAGGGTGCCATTTGAGAGGCAGCCTTTAACGTTATGTTAATATCAGAACCTCAAGGCTGTGGGATGAGATCAGAGGAGGTTTGAGTAGCACATTTGTATAATGCCTTTTGCCTTTCCACTGATTGAATGCTGCTGATAAACCTTGAAATGAATGTAAATCACATTTTATAGCTATTGCCGCAAAGAGTACAACATTGGATTTCCATTTATTTAATCAGTTTTTATTGCAAAAAAAATGCCATCAGAAGATGTATTATAATATCATTAACACAGACGTGACATGAATCAGATTCTTTATCCAAAGTATGATGATATTCATGTATTGCTCAAATAGTACCCTATTCTCTATATACTGTACGGTGCCTTCAGAAAGCACTCAGACCCCTTGACTTTTTCCACATTTTATTACGTTACAGCCTTATTTTAAAATGGATTAACTAAAAAACATGTCTTCATCAATCTACACACTATACCCCATAATGACAAAGCGAAAACAGATATTTTTTACATTTTTGCTAATTTATTACAATTTTAAAAAAGATACCTTATTTACATAAGTATTCAGACCCTTTGCTATGAGACTCGAACTTGAGTTCAGGTGCATCCTGTTACCATTGATCATCCTTGAGATCTTTCTACAACTTGATTAGAGTCCACCTGTGTTAAATTCAACTAATTGGACATGATTTGGAAAGGCACACACCTGTCTATATAAGGTGCCATAGTTGACAGTGCAGGTCAAAGCAAAAACCAAGCCATAAAGTTGAAGGAATTGTCCATAGAGCTCAGAGACAGGATTGTGTCGAGGCACAGGTCTGAGGAAGGATACCACAAAATGTCTGCAGCATTGAAAGTCCCCAAGAACAGTGGCCTCCATCATTCTTAAATGGAAGAAGTTTAGAACCATCAAGACTCTTCCTAGAGCTGGCTGCTCGGCCAAACTCAGCAGTCGGGGGAGAAGGGCCTTGGTCAGGGAGGTGACCAAGGACCAGATGGTCACTCTGACAGAGCTCCAGAGTTCCTCTGTGGAGATGGCAGAACCTTCCAGAAAGACAACCATCTCTGCAGCACTCCATCAATCAGGCCTTTATGGTAGAATGGCCAGATGGAAGCCTCTCCTCAGTAAAAGGCACATGACAGCCCGCTTGGAGTTTGCCAAAAGGCACCTAAAGGAGTTTCAGACCATGAGAAACAAGATTCTCTGGTCTGATGAAACCAAGATTGAACTCTTTGGCCTGAATGCCAAGTGTTACGTCTGGAGGAAACCTGGCACCATCCCTACAGTGAAGCATGGTGGTGGCAGCATCATGCTGTGGGGATGTTTTTCAGTTGCAGGGACTGGGAAACTAGTCAGGATCAAGGGAAAGATGAACAGAGAAAATTCTAGAGAGATCCAGAGCGCCCAGGACCTCAGACTGGGGGGAAGGTTCACCTTCGAATAGGACAACAACCCTAAGCACACAGCCAAGATAATGCAGGAGTGGCTTCGGGACAAGTCTCTGAATGTCCTTGAGTGGCCCAGTCAGAGCCCGGACTTGAACCCGATCAAACATCTCTGGAGAAACCTGAAAATAGCTGTGCAGCGACTTTCCCCATCCAACCTGGCAGAGCTTGAGAGGATCCGCAGAGAAGAATGGGAAAAACTCCCCAGATACAGGTGTGCCAAGCTTGTAGCGTCATACCCAAGAAGACTCGAGGTTGTAATCACTGCCAAAGGTGCATCAATAAAGTACTGAGTAAAGAGTCTGAATACTCATGTAAATGTGATATTTCAGTTTTACATGTTTAATAAATGTGCAAAAATGTCTAAAAAACAGTTTTTGCTTTGTCATTATGGGGTATTGTGGTGTTATTATGGGATATTGTGATGTTATTATGGGGTATTGTGGTGTTATTATGGGATATTGTGATGTTATTATGGGATATTGTGATGTTATTATGGGATCTTGTGATGTTATTATGGGGTATTGTGATGTTATTATGGGATATTGTGATGTTATTATGGGGTATTGTGATGTTATTATGGGATATTGTTGTGATGTTATTATGGGATATTGTGATGTTATTATGGGGTATTGTGATGTTATTATGGGATATTGTGATGTTATTATGGGGGGTATTGTGATGTTATTATGGGATATTGTGATGTGATGTTATTATGGGGTATTGTGATGTTATTATGGGATATTGTGATGTTATTATGGGGTATTGTGATGTTATTATGGGATATTGTGATGTTATTATATTGTGATGTTATTATGGGATATTGTGATGTTATTATGGGATATTGTGATGTTATTATGGGATATTGTGATGTTATTATGGGATATTGTGATGTTATTATGGGATATTGTGATGTTATTATGGGATATTGTGATGTTATTATTATTATTGTGATGTTATTATGGGATATTGTGATGTTATTATGGGGTATTGTGATGTTATTATGGGATATTGTGATGTTATTATGGGGTATTGTGATGTTATTATGGGATATTGTGATGTTATTGTGATGTTATTATGGGATATTGTGATGTTATTATGGGATATTGTGGATGTTATTATGGGATATTGTGATGTTATTATGGGGTATTGTGATGTTATTATGGGATATTGGATATTGTGTGTTATTATGGGGTATTGTGATGTTATTATGGGGTGTTGTGATGTTATTATGGGATATTGTGATGTTATTATGGGGTATTGTGATGTTATTATGGGATATTGTGATGTTATTATGGGGTATTGTGATGTTATTATGGGGTATTGTGATGTTATTATGGGATATTGTGATGTTATTATGGGATATTGTGATGTTATTATGGGGTATTGTGATGTTATTATGGGATATTGTGATGTTATTATGGGGTATTGTGATGTTATTATGGGGTATTGTGATGTTATTATGGGGTATTGTGTGTAGATTGATTGTGTGTAGATTTTTCTTTAGAATAAGGCTGTAATGTAACACAATGTGGAAAAAGTCAAGGGTTCTGAATACTTTCCTAATGCACTGTAGTGCACTACTTTTGACCACAGCCCTATGGGCCCTACTTTTGACCACAGCCCTATGGGCCCGGGTCCAAGGTAGTGCACTAGATAGGGAATAGGGTGCAGTCTGAGATGCATCCTGTTATGGGACTGTGTGGTTTACTGTAGGTTAAGGAGCTAAAAGCCAAACTGGCGTCCCAAGAAGAGGATCTGACCCTGAAGAATGCTGATGCAGAATCTCTCGTCCGTTAGATTGGACAGCAGACTGAGATGTAGCTACCAGAGAGAGACTGCAGATGTAGCAGGTCATCTTGTTAAATACCCAATCAGACATGGCTTAATTAAATATCAAATATCTGTATTACTAGATGGTATTTTTAATACTTGAGTGGCGCTTGATCTACCCGGTGCAACGGACAATAGAATAGTCCTAAAAGTGCAAACCCCAATCTCAATCAAGCGCACCTCAAATATCAAGACAAATACTTGACATTTATGTTTTTGACCCAGGTCTATTATTTCACTTATTTCACTATTTCACAAAAAAAGATCAAGCCCTCTTAGTTGAAGGAGTGACTTAGCTGACAGTGTCTGTGTCCTCTGTTCAGCTGTCTGTCATCTAGACAGAGGTTTCACTGAAGCATAGGGACTGTCAGACTGACCTGGCCAAGGCAGAGCCCATTCTGCAGGCTGCTACTGCAGTGCTGGACACTCTTAACAAGGTACAATACTCAAATCGTGTCATAGATTATAGAGTAATTGTAGCTAAGCCACATATCTAATAAGGGAACCAGTCAACCTGTAAATGAACCAGTTATTTACAGTACTAAATCACTCATCAAGTTAATGATCCTTTTGGTTTGTTGTATATGGTTCTTGATTGATTTATTCAACTGTCATAAAGCCAGGTAAGTCATTGATAAATAAATTATATTCTACAATAACTAGTGAATCTGACAGAGCTGAAATCGTTCGTCAATCCCTCCGGCGGCGGTGATCAACGTGGAGGTGATGGTGCTGCTGGCTCCGTGTGGCTTCGTTCCCAAGCAGAGGAGATGGAAGGCAGCCCGGGCCTTTAAGGGCAAGGGTCAGTTTGTTATATCTGGAGTACTTCTCCTGTCCTATCCGGTGTCCTGTGTGAATTTAAGTATGCTCTCTCTAATTCTCTCTTTCTCTCTTTCTTTCTCTCTCTCGGAGTACCTGAGCCCTAGGACCATGCCCCAGGACTACCTGACATGATGACTCCTTGCTGTCCCCAGTCCACCTGGCCGTGCTGCTGCTCCAGTTTCAACTGTTCTGCCTTATTATTATTGACCATGCTGGTCATTTATGAACATTTGAACATTTTGGCCATGTTCTGTTATAATCTCCACCCGGCACAGCCAGAAGAGGACTGGCCACCCCACATAGCCTGGTTCCTCTCTAGGTTTCCTCCTAGGTTTTGGCCTTTCTAGGGAGTTTTTCCTAGCCACCGTGCTTCTACACCTGCATTGCTTGCTGTTTGGGGTTTTAGGCTGGGTTTCTGTACAGCACTTTGATATATCAGCTGATGTAAGAAGGGCTATATAAATAAATTTGATTTGAATTGTGTCAATCACATCATCGTCTGTCTGAGGGATACCAGTGTAATCTGGGTCTGGCCTTGACCCTGTATGTACCCTGCATGTCTCATCCTCACAATTCAGCTGGATGATGGCTCTTTGAATATAGTTCTGAATGGAGCCAATGCCACTGCACTGTACGATCCTCTGGGCTCAAAGATGAATGTTCTTGGATTGTCTTTATTATGTTGGCTCAACAAGTCCATCAACCAATCCGACAATAGTATGCCTTGTGACATCATCAACATGTGCAAGACGTGTTTTACAGTCAAAAGCGGTGTTAGTTCCATTTGACTGACAACAATACATCACCCTTTCTGCATGAATATGTATTGTATCTTGATGCAAACATGTCTCCCTGTGGCTTCCAGGTGATGACCTCCTGCAGGCGCTGGTGTCGTATTACAAGGACCACATCGTTGAGTCATGTCTGGTGGTGAAGGCCAGCATCCCGGAGTCGTCTCTTCACTGCTGATGTTGAGACTGGTGTTTTGCTGGTACTATTTAATGAAGCTGCCAGTTGAGTACTTGTGAGGCTGTAATCGAACCCACAAGTGCTGATGCTCCAGATACACAAATGCTGATGTTCCAGATACTCAACTAGTCTAAAGAAGGCCAGTTGTATTGCTTCTTTAATCAGAACAACAGTTTTCTCCTGATGAAACTGGAGGTAAGAAGTGTTGTATTATAAATCACCACGCTGGGTTGAAATCGCCAGCTCTCACAACGACCATATGCCACTCAGCCTTGTCTTGTCATGAAGCCTATCTAATCTGTGATTCTGTGGTGGTTCTAACCAGGGTTGGATATCAACCTACAGAGCCTCACAGTCCAGTTTGAGAAGGCTGCTGATGACAAGGTCCAGTGCCAGGAGGAAGTGACCCACACCAACCAGACTATCGAGCAGGCCAACCAGCTGGTCAAGGGCCTGGAGGTCCAGAGAGGAGGGGCTGGGGTGGGGGCCAGTCCTGTCATGCCTGATACACACTATAGAGCCAAACCCAGCTGCTCTGGGCCGGGTAGTGGTTACACATCCACCATAGTTTCTGGAACCATGCTGGAAAGGACAATGGGAAAAGAAAATACCTGAGCCAGCAACACACGGTTCGGCCATATAGTGTGTATCAGGGATCCGTGTGTCTCACCTGGCATAGAAGAGACTGGTGACAGAGCCCGAGGCACGCTGTCTACCAGGAGGTGGGGTTGACAGAAGTGTATCAGTAATCTGGATGAGGACTTGTTATAATGTCCCTGTGATGTGCCTGTGTCTGGCTGGAGTGTGGTGGAGGGGATGGAGCTTCAGGTCTGGCAGGCCAGCCTGTTGGGGATCAGGGAGGATGGAGGGGGAAAGAGGGATGGACCACAGCAAACGCACCATTAAACTGGGCAACTGTCTCTGTCTGGCCCACAGCCCAGTGGAGAAGAGAGATGGCAGGAAGGCTGCATGGACCGTACACTCAAGCTGGGCAGCAGACTGGCCTGAAGAAGTGTGTGTGTGTGTGTGTGTGTGTGTGTGTGTGTGTGTGTGTGCGGGTGTATTCGGTGTACGTATAGATATGTATACATTGTAATTGATGCTGCTCTTTAGATAATTCATATAATTCATATTTTGGCTACAGTGTCTTCTATTCTACTCACATCAAGTCCAGGTGTTGCATCTTAAAACAAAGTGGTCCAGTGGGGATCCAAAATGTTTACGTCGGTCCGTTAATGTGGAATCCAATAGGAGTCATGTTTTTCTGCCGTGGCCACATTCACACGTTCTACTTTCTTATTCAACAAAACAAATGTGGCTCGCATGGGACAGCTTGGCTTTTCCACATATCAAGATAAATGATATGTCTTTGTGGCATTGATCTGGAAGCCACGGTGTTTAGACTAATACATCAGAATATATTTAATCATTAACTTACCTCACAGGCTCAACAGCTGTTGGAAATTAAAAACGCTTCACCCCAAGACTGAGTGATATTACAGACAACCCATAATGCATTAGGGTAAAATTATAGTGATTTTTAACTGTCTGGGAATTTATTATGCCACATATTCTGGCCCCATGGGCCCTTGTGAAGAAACGCCAGGCGTGATTTACCGTGTTCAGGCTGTCACAGCTGGTCATACTATGGAAGGAGTAATTGGACGCTAAATAGATGCTGAGTGAATTTGCAGGAAAACTTTCAAAGCCAGTTTGGTGGAATTAGTGTTGTATACTTTATTGGTTTAGGTTTTTCTAGTCTGGCTGATAGACTGGGTGGGGAAACACATTTCAGCCTAGATGAACCTTTCATCCCAGAGTTTGAAACATTTGAGGTGCTTTGAAGTTAAATGCATATAACAAGTTTCCAGTTTATTCTAAAAGTGATTTTATACATACACTGTGGACAACGTTTCATACTGCTTTTGGTGGTGTATATTGTCATGAAGAAGCCTGGTTTATGTGTCCCAGTCAGAAAAGGAGTGGTGGTCCCAGGCAGAAGACTCTGAGTGGTGATGTTCTCCTCACCTCAGCTTCTGTCTCCTACGTGGGTCACTTCACCAGGCCCTACCGACACCAACTGCTCTACGAAGCCTGGATACCCTTCATACAGTCACAACGGGTAAGACCCCAAATGGCACCCTATTCCCTATGTAGTGCACTACTTTTGACCAGCGGGGCATTATCAAGCTGCTCCTTTATCCTTTATCGTGTAGATATGTCCTAAACTGTTTTTATTCCTGGTCTTTAATTGATTTCATTTGAATAATTTGATTTTGGATGTAAATTTAGGGATAACCCACCTGGAAATGAATCTTGGTGAAACACTGTTGCCTCTCTCTCTATCGGCCTGCATGGTTGTACAGTCGGTACCCCACACACAGCCAACCGAGTCACATCACCGCCTCACTGCTGTCAGTTCCAAATGCCACCCTATGTATTATTTAGTGCACTATATAGTGAACAGGGTTCCATCTGTCTGTCTCTCTGTGTGTTCCAGGTCTCCATCCACCAGACAGATGACCTGGACCCTGTCCTCATGCTTCCAGACGATGCCACCGTGGCTGCCTGACACAACCAGGGCCTGCCAAACGATAGGATGTCCACAGAGAACGCTGCCATCCTGACCACCGGCGAGTGCTGGACTCTTATGATGGACCCCCAGCAGCAGGGCATCAAGTGGATCTGCAGGCGCTGTGGGCCAGAGCTCAGGGTGGAGCTGCTCCACCAGATGGAGTGAGAGAGGGAGGGCGTTGTTTTGACGCATTTCATTAATGATAGTAGAGATTTCAGAGGGGGGGTGAAAAAGGAAGGGAAGCAAGTTGGACTTGGAACATTGATGGTCACAAGGGTTTGTTTTGTATCACTGGACAGTGTCTATCCAAGTGGTCCAGTCTGTTTGTACTTTAGCCAAACATATACAGTAGAGTATGATAAACATAGAAGATTTGGTGTCTGGACAGTAGATCCAGGATGGGACCAGGCTAATCACTGGTCACTACTAATTATCAGCTACAGTGCATTTGAAATTTTTTGCAGAATTATTACAATTTAAATATAGAAATATCTTATTTACATTAGTATTCAGACATTTTGCTATGAGACTTGAAATTGAGCTCAGGAGCCTCCTGTTTCCAATGATCATCTTTGAGATGTTTCTCCAACTTGATTTGAGTACACCTGTGTGGTAAATTCAACTAATTGGACATGATTTGGAAAGGCACACACCTGTCTATATAAGGTCCCATAGTTGACAGTGCATGTCAGATCAAAAACCAAGCCATAAGGTCGAAGGAATTGTCTGTAGGGCTCAGAGACAGGATCATGTCGAGGCACAGATCTGCTGGAAAGGTACCAATCATTCTTAAATAGAAGAAGTTCAGAACCATCAAGACTCTTCCTAGAGCTGGCTGCCCAGACAAACTGAGCAAGCAATCGAGGGAGAAGAGCCTTGGTCAGGGAGGTGACCAAGAACCAGATGGTCACTATGACAGAGCTCCAGAGATCCTCTGTGGAGATGGCAGAACCTTCCAGAGACAACCATCTCTGCAGCACTCCACCAATCAGGTCTTTATGGTAGAATGGAGCCACTCTTCAGTAAAAGGCACATGACAGCCCGCTTGGAGTTTGCCAAAAGGTACCTAAAGGACTCTCAGACCATGAGAAACAAGATTCTCTGGTGTGATGAAACCAAGATTGAACTATTTGGCCTGAATGCCAAGCATCACATCTGGAGGAAACCTGGCACAATCCCTACGGTGAAGCATGGTGGTGGCAGCATCATGCTGTGAGTGTCACGTTCTGACCTTAGTTCTGTTATTATATCTTTGTTTTAGTATGGTCAGGGCATGAGTTGGGTGGGTTGTCTATGTTCGTTTTTCTATAATTTGGGATTTCTGTGTTCAGCCTAGTATGGTTCTCAATCAGAGGCAGCTGTCAATCGTTGTCCCTGATTGAGAATCATACTTAAGGAGCCTGCTTTCACTTTTGAGTTGTGGGTGATTTTTTCCATGTCAGTGTTTGTGCCACACGGGACTGTTTGGTTTGTGTCGTTTAGTCACGTTTATTGTTTTGTATTTCAGTGTTCATTTTTGATTAAACATTATGGACACTTACCACGCTGCGCATTGATCCTCTGATCCTTCTCGCTACTCCTCCTCAGAAGAGGAGGACGAGATCAATTACAGTGAGGATGTTTTTCAGTGTCAGGGACTGGGAGGCTTGTCAGGATCGAGGGAAAAATGAACAGAACAAAGTACAGAGAGATCCTTGATGAAAACCTGCTCCAGAGCGCTCAGGAACTCAGACTGGGGAGAAGGTTCACCTTTCAACAGGACATTGACATTAAGCACGCAGCCAAAACAACACAGGAGTGGCTTCGGGACAAGTCTCTGAATGTCTTTGAGTGGCCCAGCCAGAGCCAGGACTTGAACCTGATCTCTGGAGAGACCTGAAAATAGCTGTGCAGCAATGCTCCCTATCTAACCTGACAGAGCTTGAGAGGATCTGCAGAAAGAATGGGAGAAACTCCCCAAATACAGGTGTGCCAAGCTTGTAGCTTCATACCTAAGAAGACTTGAGGCTGTAATCGCGGCCAAAGGTGCTTCAACAAAGTTAAGGGTCTAAATACTTATGTAAATGTGATATTTCATTTTTTTATGTATATATTTTTTCCAAAACCTGTTTTTGCTTTGTCATTATGGGGTATTGTGTGTAGATTGATGAGGGGGGGAAAGTATTTAATTCATTTTAGAATAATGCTGTAACATAACAAAATGTGGAAAAAGTCAAGGGGTTTGAATACTTTCCGAGTGCACTGTATGTTTTTTTTCAAATTGATTGATGAGAAAAGTATCATCCAATCCATGGTTTATCTCACTGCACCCTCCTATGCCATGTCTTGAAATATGCAGACAGGCGGATTAAAATACGTTTACATTGTTATTCTTCTGACAGCCAACTTCCTAACTCCGCCCATCCATGTGTCATTGGGCTTGCCGGTTACCAAATGTAAATAAGTATTCAAGTTACCTATTCCAGTGAATCATTCGGGTTACACTTTAAATTAAATACCTACTGTACGATTAATGCATCATAACATCCTTTATAATGGCTTATAATACAACTGTAAGTGTATTATAAGTTATTATACAGGATGCTATAAAGTATAATTCTCTCTAAAGTGTTACCATCATCATTCTCTACAGGTATTTGGATGTGTTAGAGCGAGCCCTTACCTATGGAGAGACTCTTCTGATGGAGAACCTACAGGAGAGAGATGACCCAGTCCGGGAGCCACTACTGGGGAGATAAACACAAGAGACTGTTCTGATTGAGAACCTACAGGAGAGAGATGACCCAGTCCGGGAGCCACTACTGGGGAGATAAGCACAAGAGACTGTTCTGATTGAGAACCTACAGGAGAGAGTTGACCCAGTCCGGGAGCCACTACTGGGGAGATAAACACAAGAGACTGTTCTGATTGAGAACCTACAGGAGAGAGATGACCCAGTCCGGGAGCCACTACTGGGGAGATAAACACAAGAGACTGTTCTGATTGACAACCTACAGGAGAGACATGACCCAGTCCGGGAGCCACTACTGGGGAGATAAACACAAGAGACTGTTCTGATTGAGAACCTACAGGAGAGACATGACCCAGTCCGGGAGCCACTACTGGGGAGATAAACACAAGAGACTGTTCTGATTGAGAACCTACAGGAGAGAGTTGACCCAGTCCGGGAGCCACTACTGGGGAGATAAACACAAGAGACTGTTCTGATTGAGAACCTACAGGAGAGAGTTGACCCAGTCTGGGAGCCACTACTGGGGAGATAAACACAAGAGACTGTTCTGATTGAGAACCTACAGGAGAGAGTTGACCCAGTCTGGGAGCCACTACTGGGGAGATAAACACAAGAGACTGTTCTGATTGAGAACCTACAGGAGAGACATGACCCAGTCCGGGAGCCACTACTGGGGAGATAAACACAAGAGACTGTTCTGATTGAGAACCTACAGGAGAGAGTTGACCCAGTCTGGGAGCCACTACTGGGGAGATAAACACAAGAGACTGTTCTGATTGAGAACCTACAGGAGAGAGTTGACCCAGTCCGGGAGCCACTACTGGGGAGATAAACACAAGAGACTGTTCTGATTGAGAACCTACAGGAGAGAGTTGACCCAGTCTGGGAGCCACTACTGGGGAGATAAACACAAGAGACTGTTCTGATTGAGAACCTACAGGAGAGAGTTGACCCAGTCCTAGTGCCACTACTGTGGAGAAACACCATCAAGGAAAGAGGTCAAGCAGTGACAATGGTCCTTGGTTTGACCTGTCCCTATACAGATCTACTGGCTCAGGAATCCACCAATGAAATCTCTAGGTGGGGCAGTTTCCCAGACACAGATTAACTCTAGTCCTGGACTAAAAAGCACTTTCAACTGAGAATGTCCATTGAAAGTACTTTTTAGTCTAGGATTAGCCTTAATCTGTGTCCAGGAAACCAGCCCTGGAGGAGACAAACAGTGAGATTTTTGTCATTAAGACAGAGTAGCCCTATACAATTACCATACTGTGCACTGTGCTTTCTCTGCAAAAGCTATTTATTCTATAGTTGTGCCTATAGCCTGTAACCAGTCTTGTCTACACATTACTAATTGATCCATGGTTTTATATCCCTTCTGATATACAAGTCAATACTTTCCCAACGTGTCTAAATATGGGCCTGAGGGACAGTATTAGACCATATCTGCCATCCCGAATGGCTGCGAACCCTATTCCCTATATAGTGCACAACCCTATGGGCCCTGGTCAAAATTAGTGCACTGCATAGGGACTAGGGTGCCATTTGGGACACAGACAATGCCAGAGGATTTGCCTGACTGACGCTAGAGTCCCACTGAGCGGTGGACAGCTACAGGGACATGACTGACTGGGATATGATTGCTTCTTGCTCTTTAGATTATAGATGAATTTGTATTGCGTGTTCTGAATCCCTGAGGCAGACGTATGGATCGCCCCTCTGACGCCTGGTGATAGATGTTCATTGGCCTGCTCATAGTCTTTATGTGGTGAATACTGAGCAGTTATTCTTCAGTGGTTAGCCCTGAATAGTGGGCGGCCAGCCTCTCTTGTGGGTAAGGGACTTGTGCCTTTCCCTCTCTGAAAACGAATGGGAACAACACACCACCACCACACTCAACAGTTGTCAGGAGTGTATCCAGGACAATCTCCAATACAGATCATTAGGCTACATAGGCTTCTTATTAGGCTACATAGGTCTATCACTAGGCAACGTGAGCCTATAGTTTGTAGTTGATTTGGTCATTTGCCATAGCGTAGGTTATGGAAAGAATGATGAATCCACTATGATGTGAAATGGTTGTGGATGTATTTCAATCTATTACACTGAGTCCCTTTGAACCAATGGAGCAAATAATCCAATCCCCAAGCATATTAATTCACCTCCACACCACCGTTGTTATGATTATCTGAGTTCAATCCTCTAAATGAACAACACATCACAATGTAACAGGAAGTATCTACGGTGCAAACGGAAAAACAAAAATACTATAAATCCACCTCCTCTTCTCAACCATCAACACACATCTTTCTTGTTCCTTCCTTTCCCTGTGAAACCAAAGTGTGTGTGAATGTTATTGAACATCTGAGACTGGACATGTATTGAACTCCTAACAGATACAGTGCTGCTGTTGTCTGTCGACCCATGACAATTCATCCCTGTGGTAAATCTGATTATAAATTCATCCGCTGTAGATGACCTGCGCTTGTTTCTGCTTGTGATTAATACAACCTGCTGTGATGGCCATGATGGATACGGTGGGGCTCCACAGCTGAAGTTCATTAATAATTGGAATGTTGTAGAGTGTGAAGTAATGAATACTAATTATTTCCTTTCATGGCTGACGGAGGACTACAAGCCAATCCATCAGCCCAGGACTTTCATTTGGTGGAGTAATGGTTCTATCAATAGTACATTCATTTTTGCTTGTGAAGATATAGAGTGTAACAGGATCCGGGCCATGGGAAACCTGGGCCCTAAAAAATGGGGGCCGTTGCCTGACATGGGAAGGGTAATTAGTGAAAAATGAAAAGCCACCGGGTCGGGTTTGTCGAGCCTCTGCTAATTGAATTGAAATGGAGGAACAGATAAATACTGTATTGGTTACTTTGGGAGACGATAGATTATCTCGTGGATACATTTAAGATTATTTCCTTGTGGTTAACATTTTAAACCTTTCAAAGTTTGGAGAAACATGAGGAATTCTGACCAGAGGGCTTCTGGTTTAAATGGATACTTTGGGATTGTGTCTACTTCCCCAGTCAGATGAACTCATTGATATCATTTTTATGTCTCTGTGTCCAGTATGAAGGAAGTTAGAAGTAGTTTTGCGAGCCAATACTAACATAGCGTTAGCGCAATGACTGGAAGTCTATGGGTATCTATTAGCATACAGCGTACCCCCACAATTTATTTGTTGTCTCTGATTGAGAATCATACTTAGGTAGCCTGGGTTGCACTGTTTGTTTGTGGGTGATTGTCTATGTTAGTGGCTTGTGTCAGCACAGGTCTCATTTGTAGCTTCACGGTCGTATTTGGTTTATTGTTTTTTGTTACTCTTTTGTATAGTGTTCAGTTCTTTCTTTAATTAAAATTCACTATGAACACATACCACGCCGCATATTGGTCCTCTGATCCTTCTCGCCTCTCCTCTTCAGATGAAGAGGAGGAAGACCGTGACATCATCCTCTCTGATGTATAGTAGTATCTGGGAGTTTAGTATCACTGGTGTTAGAACAACAAGGGAAACATATACTGTTCAGCCTCTCTGATGTACAGTAGTATCTGGGAGTTATGTAGCTCTGGTTTAGGATGTGTACTTGCGTCAAGACTTAAATTCCATGTGTTATTATATAGGCCTACTGTTTTATAGTCTAGTTAGTACAATGCGCGCTCCATTTCACCGTGTTCGCTGCAAATGAAATGTACTTATGGCTACGCTGAAATGGGGAGGAATCTGGAGCATGACTGAGGCCCTAGTTCATAGCTCATTGTGTTAACTGACACATACACACACAGGTGGTGGAGGCCAGAGTGATCAAGACAAAGATCAACGAGGCCAGAGAGCTCTACCGCCCTGCTGCCCAGAGAACCTCTCTGTTCATCATCTACAACCTGCACAGAATCAACCCCATGTACCAGTTCTCCCTCAACGTGATTATAACATCTTGTAACCCCATGTACCAGTTTTCCCTCAAGGTGATTATAACATCTTATAACCCCATGTACTAGTTCTCCCTAAAGGTGATTATAATTGCTTATAACCCCATGTAACAGTTCTTCCTGAAGCTGATTATAACCCCATGTAGCAGTTCTCCCTCAAGGTGATTATAACCTCTCATAACTCCATGTACCAGTTCTCCCTCAAGGTGATTACAACCCCTTATAAACCTCTCATAACTCCATGTACCAGTTCTCCCTCAAGGTGATTATAACCCCTTATTAACCTCTTATAACGCCATGTACCAGTTCTCCCTCAATGTGATTATAACCTCTCATAACTCCATGTACCAGTTCTCCCTCAAGGTGACTACAACCCATTATAAACCTCTTATAACCCCATGTACCAGTTCTCCCTCAATGAGATTATAACCTCTTGTAACTCCACATACCAGTTCCCCCTCAAGGTGATTATAACCCCATGTACCAGTTCTCCCTCAAGGTGATTAAAACCTTGTATAACTCCATGTACCAGTTCTCCCTCAAGGTGATTACAACCCCTTATAAACCTCTTATAACCCCATCTACCAGTTCTCCCTCAAGGTGATTATAACCCCATGTACGAGTTCTCCCTCAAGGTGATTATAACCTTGTATATCTCCATGTACCAGTTCTCCCTCAAGGTGATTATAACCTCGTATGACTCCATGTACCAGTTCTCCTTTAGGGTGCTTTTAATATCTGGAGTCATACTTGTCAAGTGTTTGTGTAGTCACTCACTACTCTCATAGCTTGTTGAGACACAATGGGGGAAACTCCCTGGGGTGTAATAGAACAGTTAATCACACTATGGACCTATGAAATCCCCTTTATCTCTGTACCTGTCTCCCTGTGTCCAGCTCCCTGTGCCTGTCTCCCTGTACCTGTCTATCTGTACCTGTCTCCCTGTGTCTAGCTCCCTGTGCCTGTCTCTCTGTACCTGTCTCTCTGTACCTGTCTCCGTGTACCTGTCTCCCTGTACCTGTCTCCCTGTCTCCCTGTACCTGTCTCTCTGTACCTGTCTCTCTGTACCTGTCTCCTGTTCCTGTCTCCCTGTATCTGTCTCTCTGTACCTGTCTCCCTGAACCTTTCTCCCTGTACCTGTACCTGTGCTCCAGAGACTTCAACACAGTCTTCCACAAAGCGATAGAGCGAGCGGAGTGGGACGAGGACGTGAGGGCCAGAGTGCTCTCCTTGACCGAGGCCGTCACCTACTCAGCATTCCTCTACACCAGCCGGAGCCTCTTCCAGAGAGACAAGTCAACCTTCCTGTCACACAACGCCTTCCAGGTAAGTGGCCCGGGGCCGCCCCAAAAGGTTGGCCCCCCTGTCATTCTCATAAATCTAAGCACTTATTCTGGCCCCACATTAGCTTCAATTAGAGGCCGTCAGCGGGACAGAAGGACCATACGCTGCTTTTGATTAGCTCTCCCACCTGGCCTGGCCAAAGCTGTTCAGACTGTTACCTCTGACAGGGGGTGTGGCCTGACGGCAGAATGCTAATAGCTGTCATGGCCACCTGCCTGTCGCCAACTGTTCTCAACTCCACTGTGAGAAAGTGTCTACAGTAAGGCTGTCATTCGCCTGGTCGTGGCTTCACAAGTCTCTGTTTCAGATTAATGTTTCTGGTAGCCGAGGCCACATTCTTGTTTGATCAAACACTTTATTGATAGGATAGAAGTTCTGATCTGAATAATCCCCTAATCTAATCTATACCTGTTATATCTCTGTTGTCTCTCCTCTCCAGATTCTGCTGACCAGTGGGCAGATTGATGCCCAGGAGTTGGACTTCCTGTTGTATTTCCCAGTGGAGCCCAGCGTAGCCAGCCCTGTCTCGTTCCTGTCCCCACAAGCCTGGGGAATCATCAGGGTAACACACATCTCCAAGGCTGCACCTTAAATCACACCCTATTCCCCATTGAGTGCAATAATCACATCCTATTCCCTATAGAGTGCACTAATCACACCCTATTCCCCATTGAGTGCACTAATCACACCCTATTCCCCATAGACTGCACTAATCACACCCTATTCCCCATTGAGTGCACTAGTCACACCCTATTCCCCATAGACTGCACTAATCACACCCTATTCCCCATAGAGTGCACTAAAATGAGTGCACTAAGAAGTACAGTAGCACATTGTGTTTGCGATCCAACTGGCACCTTATTCCCTATGTAGTACACTATTGACCAGGGCCCATAGGGAATAGGGAGCCTGCAATGGGACATTGGCAGCTTAGGGTGGTGTGATGATGATGATCTCCTCAGACCCTGTCTACCCTGGATTAGTTCCGAGGGGTTGGACCGGGACATTGAGGGCTCAGCCAAGCGCTGGAGGAAGATGGTAGACTCAGAGTGTCCTGAGAGAGTGGGGTTTCTTCAGGACTAAAAGCTCAGGACTAAAAGCTCCCTACAGAAACTCATTATGCCGAGAGCCATACGCCCTGACAGAATGACCTACGCCCTCAGGTGAGACATCGGTTATGTCCCAAATGGCCCCCTATTATTCCCTATATAGTGCACTACTTTTGACCAGGGCCCATGGGGTTCTTGTCAAAAGTAGCTAACTATGTAGGGAAAAGGGTTCCATTTGGGACTGAGACATCAGCACTACATATTCTACAGTATTCTTTCATTTCTGGTGAGGAAGTGTGGCCCCTGCACTTGTTTGTAAACGGACTTGGAAGTGGTGAATGTAAATGCAACAGTTTTATGCACTTCAAGCTTTGCCAGTAAGGAAATGATAGTAACATACTGCATCAGTCCCATAGTGAGTAAGTAACTAAATCTGTGACTTGAACTGTGACAGGAGCTTTGTGGAGGAGAGCTTGGGAGCGAGATATGTGGACGCTGCCAAGCTGGAGAGTAGCCCCTACAGCCCTGTGATCTGCATCCTCTCTCTTGGAGTGGACCCACTCAACAATGTGGAGAACCTGGCTACACAACACACTAACACCGGGCTGCCAACCCTCCTCCCAGAGAGCTACTGGGTTGAGCAGCAGACTCCAGTCCTGTTCTCACATTAACCACCTGATTCAGATACATCCTGATGATAAGAAGCACGTGGGGACTGTGGAGAGATATTCTGAGTGTCTTGTGTCCTGTGTTGTGGGATTGAGGCTGGGTTTCTCCATAGAGTTGGGGACACTACACAACGTGTCTCTGGGTCAGGAGGAGGTGGCTGACAGGGGGCCCTGCAGAAGGCCTCTCAACACAGACACTGGGTCATCCTGCAGGTAGGGAACAGCAGACACTGGGTCATCCTGCAGGTAGGGAACAGCAGACACTGGGTCATCCTGCAGGTAGGGAACAGCCGACACTGGGTCATCCTGCAGGTAGGGAACAGCCGACACTGGGTCATCCTGCAGGTAGGGAACAGCCGACACTGGGTCATCCTGCAGGTAGGGAACAGCCAGACACTGGGTCATCCTGCAGGTAGGGAACAGCAGACACTGGGTCATCCTGCAGGTAGACACTGGGTCACAGCAGACACTGGGTCATCCTGCAGGTAGGGAACAGCAGACACTGGGTCATCCTGCAGGTAGGGAACAGACCTGGGTCATCCTGCAGGTAGGGAACAGCAGACTGACACTGGGTCATCCTGCAGGTAGGGCAGACACTGGGTCATCCTGCAGGTAGGGAACAGCAGACACTGGGTCATCCTGCAGGGCCGACACTGGGGACACTGGGTCATCCTGCAGGTAGGGAACAGCAGACACTGGGTCATCCTGCAGGTAGGGAACAGCAGACACTGGGTCATCCTGCAGGTAGGGAACAGCAGACACTGGGTCATCCCTGACAGGTCATCCTAGGGGAACAGCCGACACTGGGTCATCCTGCAGGTAGGGAACAGCAGACACTGGGTCATCCTGCAGGTAGGGAACAGCAGACACTGGGTCATCCTGCAGGTAGGGAACAGCAGACACTGGGTCATCCTGCAGGTAGGGAACAGCAGACACTGGGTCATCCCTAGGGCAGGCAGACACTGGGGAACAGGGAACAGCAGACACTGGGTCATCCTGCAGGCAGACAGGGAACAGCAGACACTGGGTCATCCTGCAGGTAGGGAACAGCAGACACTGGGTCATCCTGCAGGTAGGGAACAGCAGACACTGGGTCATCCTGCAGGTAGGGAACAGCCAGACACTGGGTCATCCTGCAGGCAGGTAGGGAACAGCCGACACTGGGTCATCCTGCAGGTAGGGAACAGCCGACACTGGGTCATCCTGCAGGTAGGGAACAGCAGACACTGGGTCATCCTGCAGGTAGGGAACAGCCGACACTGGGTCATCCTGCAGGTAGGGAACAGCAGACACTGGGTCATCCTGCAGGTAGGGAACAGCATTTGTCAGTATGGAAGTATTTGATTGAGGTTGCATGGCTCAGTGGAACACATGGAATAGTCCACAAAGTGCAGACAGTACCCTGGGCTTCTGGCACTCAGACGTTCAAACTACTTTCTGAAAAATGTATTACAGTGTACAGCAGGGCTGCCATATTCCTGTCCTGGAGGGCCCAAACATCATTCATTCTACTTGGTAGTTAATTACACTCACCTGGTGTCCCAGGTCTGAATTAGTCCCTGCCGCATTGGGCCAGTAACCGAAAGGTTACTGGATCGAATCCCGAGCTGACAAGGTAAAAATATGTTGTTCTGCCTCTGAGCAAGGCAGTTAACCCACTGTTCCCTGGGCACCGAAGACGTGGATGTGGATTAAGGCAGCCCCCGACACCTCTCTGATTCAGAGGGGTTGGGTTAGATGCAGAAGACACATTTCAGTTGAAGGCATTAAGTTGTACAACTGACTAGGTCTTTCCTTTTCCCTTTGATTAGAAGGAGAGAATGAAAACCAGAAGTGTTTCGGCCCTCCAGTACAGACACAGATTTAGATGAAGGTAGACTAATGCAGCCTGTATTTATTCCACAGATGTAGATGAAGGTAGACTAATGCAGCCTGTATTTATTCCAGACACATATTTAGATGAAGGTAGACTAATGGAGCCTGTATTTATTCCAGACACAGATTTAGATGAAGGTAGACTAATGGAGCCTGTATTTATTCCAGACACAGATTTAGATGAAGGTAGACTAATGGAGCCTGTATTTATTCCAGACACAGATTTAGATGAAGGTAGGCTAATGGAGCCTGTATTTATTCCACAGATTTAGATGAAGGTAGACTAATGGAGCCTGTATTTATTCCAGACACAGATTTATATGAAGGTAGACTAATGCAGCCTGTATTTATTCCACAGATTTAGAGAAGGTAGACTAATGCAGTCTGTATTTATTCCAGACACATATGTAGATGAAGGTAGACTAATGCAGTCTGTATTTATTCCAGACACAGATTTAGATGAAGGTAGACTAATGCAGCCTGTATTTATTCCAGACACAGATTTATATGAAGGTAGACTAATGCAGTCTGTATTTATTCCAGACACAGATTTGGATGAAGGTAGACTAATGCAGCCTGTATTTATTCCACAGATTTAGATGAAGGTAGACTAATGCAGTCTGTATTTATTCCAGACACAGATTTAGATGAAGGTAGACTAATGGAGCCTGTATTTATTCCAGACACAGATTTAGATGAAGGTAGACTAATGGAGCCTGTATTTATTCCAGACACAGATTTA
Organism: Oncorhynchus tshawytscha; assembly: GCF_018296145.1. Lineage (NCBI taxonomy): Eukaryota > Metazoa > Chordata > Actinopteri > Salmoniformes > Salmonidae > Oncorhynchus > Oncorhynchus tshawytscha. The sequence continues at coordinate 28,986 of NW_024609712.1, forward strand.
GATGAAGGTAGGCTAATGGAGCCTGTATTTATTCCAGACACAGATTTAGATGAAGGTAGGCTAATGGAGCCTGTATTTATTCCACAGATTTAGATGAAGGTAGACTAATGGAGCCTGTATTTATTCCAGACACAGATTTATATGAAGGTAGACTAATGCAGTCTGTATTTATTCCAGACACAGATTTAGATGAAGGTAGACTAATGCAGTCTGTATTTATTCCAGACACAGATTTAGATGAAGGTAGACTAATGCAGCCTGTATTTATTCCAGACACAGATTTATATGAAGGTAGACTAATGCAGTCTGTATTTATTCCAGACACAGATTTGGATGAAGGTAGACTAATGGAGCCTGTATTTATTCCAGACACAGATTTAGATGAAGGTAGACTAATGGAGCCTGTATTTATTCCAGACACAGATTTAGATGAAGGTAGACTAATGGAGCCTGTATTTATTCCAGACACAGATTTAGATGAAGGTAGGCTAATGGAGCCTGTATTTATTCCACAGATTTAGATGAAGGTAGACTAATGGAGCCTGTATTTATTCCAGACACAGATTTAGATGAAGGTAGACTAATGCAGCCTGTATTTATTCCACAGATTTAGATGAAGGTAGACTAATGGAGCCTGTATTTATTCCAGACACAGATTTATATGAAGGTAGACTAATGCAGTCTGTATTTATTCCAGACACAGATTTAGATGAAGGTAGACTAATGCAGCCTGTATTTATTCCAGACACAGATTTATATGAAGGTAGACTAATGCAGCCTGTATTTATTCCAGACACAGATTTAGATGAAGGTAGACTAATGCAGCCTGTATTTATTCCACAGATTTAGATGAAGGTAGACTAATGCAGTCTGTATTTATTCCAGACACAGATTTAGATGAAGGTAGACTAATGCAGTCTGTATTTATTCCAGACACAGATTTAGATGAAGGTAGACTAATGGAGCCTGTATTTATTCCAGACACAGATTTAGATGAAGGTAGGCTAATGGAGCCTGTATTTATTCCACAGATTTAGATGAAGGTAGACTAATGGAGCCTGTATTTATTCCAGACACAGATTTATATGAAGGTAGACTAATGCAGTCTGTATTTATTCCAGACACAGATTTGGATGAAGGTAGACTAATGCAGCCTGTATTTATTCCACAGATTTAGATGAAGGTAGACTAATGCAGTCTGTATTTATTCCAGACACAGATTTAGATGAAGGTAGACTAATGGAGCCTGTATTTATTCCAGACACAGATTTAGATGAAGGTAGACTAATGCAGCCTGTATTTATTCCACAGATGTAGATGAAGGTAGACTAATGCAGCCTGTATTTATTCCAGACACATATTTAGATGAAGGTAGACTAATGGAGCCTGTATTTATTCCAGACACAGATTTAGATGAAGGTAGACTAATGGAGCCTGTATTTATTCCAGACACAGATTTAGATGAAGGTAGGCTAATGGAGCCTGTATTTATTCCACAGATTTAGATGAAGGTAGACTAATGGAGCCTGTATTTATTCCAGACACAGATTTATATGAAGGTAGACTAATGCAGTCTGTATTTATTCCAGACACAGATTTGGATGAAGGTAGACTAATGCAGCCTGTATTTATTCCACAGATTTAGATGAAGGTAGACTAATGCAGTCTGTATTTATTCCAGACACAGATTTAGATGAAGGTAGACTAATGCAGTCTGTATTTATTCCAGACACAGATTTAGATGAAGGTAGACTAATGGAGCCTGTATTTATTCCAGACACAGATTTAGATGAAGGTAGGCTAATGGAGCCTGTATTTATTCCACAGATTTAGATGAAGGTAGACTAATGGAGCCTGTATTTATTCCAGACACAGATTTATATGAAGGTAGACTAATGCAGTCTGTATTTATTCCAGACACAGATTTATATGAAGGTAGACTAATGCAGCCTGTATTTATTCCACAGATTTAGATCTTCATTTATTTTATTTTTTTTCAAATCAGGACTATCAGGACTACCTGGCCTGATGACTCCTTGCTGTCCCCAGTCCACCTGGCCGTGCTGCTGCTCCAGTTTCAACTGTTCTGCCTGCTTTTATGGAACCCTGACCTGTTCACAGTACGTGCTACCTGTCCCAGACCTGCTGTTTTCAACTCTCTAGAGTCAGCAGGAGCGGTAGAGATACTCTGAATGATCGGCTATGAAAACCAACTGACATTTACTCTTGAGGTGCTGACTTGTTGCACCCTCGACAACTACTGTGATTATTATTATTTGACCATGCTGGTCATTTATGAACATTTGAACATCTTGGCCATGTTCTGTTACAATCTCCACCCGGCACAGCCAGAAGAGGACTGGCCACCCCTCATAGCCTGGTTCTTCTCTAGGTTTCTTCCTAGGTTTTGGCCTTTCTAGGGAGTTTTTCCTAGCCACCGTGCTTGTACACCTGCATTGCTTGCTGTTCGGGGTTTTAGGCTGGGTTTCTGTACAGCTGATGTAAGAAGGGCTATATAAATAAATTTGATTAGATTTTTTATTTTATTTTCTAATGATCTGTCGCTCAGGAAACATGCCTGGGCGAGAATAAATAAAAAATAGCAATCAAGCATGGGTTTAGATCACGACATAACAGACGTCGTCAGCAATGGAATATTTATACGAACAGACAAAGCAGTAACCTTCTAAACAGTGCTAAGTAGACAGACAAACATATGGCCTCGGAAAAGTCTACAGACAATAACTAGATTGATAGCTAGAACAACAATGACTAGTCACGGATTATGATTCCCACACAATGTTTTGAGAAGGGGGGACTTGTGCCCCTCACTGTGTGAGTGATTAAGAGCCGCACGTGTTTCTGTCGGGGGAAATGAGTTCGGCATTTTCTAATCTAATTCAATCGTTGCACCAGCCTCAACCAATACCCCACCTGTTTCTTTAACGATAGACAAGCTAATAGTTGTTTAGAGCACACAGCGCTTCACACTGTTTGAGTGAAAGAGAGATGCGTCCTGGCTGACCAAGAATAATACAAAAAAAGACTTGTCATAATCGTATTCGCAAAATTCTCCATATCCGTTACGATACTCGTTTTTTTCCAAGTACTCGGCACACCCCTACTACTAACCACTTTTGGGGCTGACTACTGCTCTCAAATCATATCCTGATGTCAGCAGTAGATGAGAGTTATATTCATAACATTGCTAACTAAGTTAGCCAACAGACATTTAGAAAAAACAAGTTATATTAACTGGCTAGCTAGCCAGCTTTAGCAATGTTGGGTGGTCAATGTAACTTAGACCGGGAGCTAGCAAACAATGTAGCATTCGAAAAAATACTCCTACAGGCTCTGTAGCAAGTACTCCTGGTGCACTGTTATTAGCCATTTAAACTATTTGTTTTTACTCTGTCTTTACAATGCCCTCAATGGCGTCCATGCATTTAAAATGTGAGCTTGTCTGACGTGCGCTGCGATTGGTTGCCCCAAATTCTGGGGTGGGGCTTAACGAAGGGTCAATTAGTGTCAATTGGAAACTCATCCAAGATATGAGATTTGTGTTAAGACAATATATTTTGATCAATTACATAAATTTGTGTTTTTTAAATAGTAATACAAGTTCTTTCGATAAGCAAAACAAGTACAGTTAGTAAATGTTCAATTCATATGCAGTGGAATATTCCACACTTAAAAAATGATATAATTTCCATTCCTATCATACACTGTATATAAAGGATGTGGACACCGCTTCAAATGAGTGGATTCTGGTGGTAGGCTACACAAGCTCACAGAACGGGACCACCGAGTGCTGAAACACGCAGCACATAAAAATCGACTGTCCTCGGTTGCAACACTCACTACCGAGTTTCAAACTGCCTCTGCAAGCAATGTCAGCACAAGAACTGCTCGTCAGGAGCTTCATGAAATTGGTTTCCATGGCCAAGTAGCCGCATACAAGCCTAAGATCACCATGCGCAATGCCAAGCGTCAGCTTGCTGCCATTGGACTCTGGAGCAGTGGAAATGAGCAGTGAAAATGCATTCTCTGTATTGATGAATCACGCTTCACCATCTGGCGGATGAAACTGGGTTTGGCGGACACCAGGAGAAAGCTACCTGCCCAAATGCATAATGCCAAGTGTAAAGTTTGGTGGAGGATAATTCATGGTCTGGGGCTGTTTTTCATGGTTTGGGCTAGGCCTCTTAATTCCTGTGAAGGATAATCTTAACCCTATAGTATACAATGACATTGTAGACAATTCTATGCTTCCAACTTTGAGGCAACAGTTTGAAGAAGGCCCTTTCCTGTTTCAGCATGACAATTCCCCCGCGCACAAAGCGAGGTCCATACAGAAATGGTTTGTCGATATCTGTGTGGAAGAACTTGACTGTCATTATTATACTGTTGTGCCCCTCATTCACACTAACAACACATAATGTGTTTTTCTCTTCCTATTACTCCGGTCACAACCAATTATCTCCTCAGATTCTGCCCCCCCAAAAACGAATGTCCTTCATTATGTTAACCAAACACTAACCTGTATGTGCTTACACAGAGAATTCATTAGGGGGGCAATGAAGCATTGTTCTCTGTGTAATTACACGCAGGCCGACGTGACAGTTCGCCACGCGGCATAAGTGATCGCTGCAATTAGTGCTGAGGAAGGAAGTCATTTGCTAAACAATACAGGTACAAATGGTTGTGATCTCCATTTTTTGTCATTTGTTATTATAAATCATGTTTCTTATCTTTCCTCCTTCACCCTCACAGATCATCATCAGTCGTTCTGCACCTGAACAAGGCAGTTAACCCACTGTTCCTAGGCTGTCATTGAAAATAAGAATTTGTTCTTAACTGACTTGCCTAGTTAAATAAAAGTAAAATAAAAAAATAAAAAATCTTCTCAGAGAAGGCCTATACGCCAAACGGCACCCTATTCCCAATGTAGTGCACTACTTTTGACAAGGATCCGTAGGACTCTGGTCAAAAGTAGTGTACTCTGTGGGGAATAGTGCACCATTTGGCATTAAGAGAGTGTGAATGTTTGTTCATTTCAGATAAAAGTTGATCTGCAATTGCTATGATCCATTTTGACACCTGTTATGTCGTCTGAGAAAATGTGGCCTTCAAAGCAAATCTGGTGCCTGCTAGTGTAGCAAACATGAGTCGGTCGCGGATGCTCATTGTGATGGGTAACCCCGCCGGCGACTTCAAAATCAGTGTTGGCCCTAGGGTCAATAGGGTATTTCCTCTTGGTCTAATGGTCAAGATGTTGGTTTCTCCAGCATTAAGCCTGGGTTCATCCCTCAGGTTACACTAGCCCAGTTATCCAATTTGTTGTTAATTCAGTATCAGCTTTGATACTGTGGCACCTTGGATATATTGTGCCATGGCTTATGGCTTTTAGTAGCAGATAACGGCAACATTCAGTGTGTTGTGTTTCAGACAAACATTTTAGACTGATCCAATGAACCATTGATTTCTGTTCAATGTTGTATCAAGACTGCCCAAATGTACCTAATTGGTTCATTAATAACTTTTCAAGTTCATAACTGTGCACTCCTCAAACAATAGCATGGTGTTCTTTCACTGTAATAGCTACTGTAAATTGGACAGTGCAGTTAGATTAACAAGAATTTAAGCTTTCTGCCAATATCAGATATGTCTATGTCCGGTGAAATCTTCTTCTTACTTACAACCTCATGCTAATCGCATTAGCCTCAACCGTCCTGCAGGGGATCCACCGATCCTGTAGAGTTTTTTTTTAAAGTTCATATGCAGCTATGATAGCTTTCACTTGTAAGCTAGCTGATAGCAGATTTTATTAATGAAATTGAACATTTGATCCTATTTAGAAAATGTATTTCTGTTACAAAAGCAAGCATTTCATAATTCCCCCCAAAAAATCTCAATTAAAATGACCTAGAGCAGTGTCCCAGTTTGACAGTAACAGGATGTCCCAGTTTGACAGTAACAGGATGTCCCAGTTTCATAGTAACAGGGTGTCCCAGTTTGACAGTAACAGGATGTCCCAGTTTGACAGTAACAGGATGTCCCAGTTTGACAGTAACGGGATGTCCCAGTTTGACAGTAACGGGATGTCCCAGTTTGACAGTAGGCCATTGGCATACTGGGACACTGTCAAAATGTCAACATTCAAAATTAGGTGAGATTAGTAAGAAAACCATTTTCAGTAATTTTGATTCACAATTACATACAAATTATGTTGTAATGAGACACTGAATATCCTTTCTTAGTTGTTTATAACCTTCACATTATTTACCTCTGAATGCTATGTCATTTGACTTACTGTTATGCCTCTGGAGACGCAGGTCATTACACGGGGTGCCACGCCCACAATGATGACGTCGTACCCATTGAACCAATGGTTTATCATCACATACTTTTTCACTAACACACAGGCATCAACTGTAGGTTGTGTTATTGTGCACATTTAAAGATATCCATTACAAAGCTTAAGTCTCCCACTTTGCTACGTGTCCCAATACTCACCTTACATTAAATACCATGTTTTGGATTAAGAGCATCTGTATGTATCCTAAGATCTTATTTTATTTCAACACAAAATTAATTCCACACAGAAAATGATACATTTTAGGTGTTGCACTCAAATGAATCCTTTTCGATTACATTGCTTAGCTACCAAAACCCGATCATCCCAAATTGGTCCAGCTCAAGCTGTTCTGGAAACTTTGTTTTGAAACAGATGTATTTAGGTGGTAATCAATAGGTGAGACAGCAGTGTTAGTCGGAGATGGATGTTGCTGCGCTATACAGCCAAACACATTGACAGATGACTGCTAGTCCTGGGCCCTAATAGCACCTTGGTCAGGAGGAACAGTGGTGGGGTGAATACATACCTGCCTGCTTTAAGGTATATCTGATTGTGTAGAGCTGTAATCAAAATCAAATCAAATCAAATTTTATTTGTCACATACACATTGTTAGCAGATGTTAATGCGAGTGTAGCGAAATGCACATGAAGATATATGAATGAGTGATGGTACAGAGCAGCATAGGCAAGATGCAATAGATGGTATAGAGTACAGTATATACATATGAGATGAGTATGTAAACAAAGTGGCATAGTTTAAAGTGGCTAGTGATACATGTATTACATAAAGATGCATTAGATGATATAGAGTACAGTATATACGTATACATATGAGATAAATAATGTAGGGTATGTAAACATTATATTAAGTAGCATTGTTTAAAGTGGCTAGTGATATATTTAACATCAATTCCCATCAATTCCCATTATTAAAGTGGCTGGAGTTGAGTCAGTGTGTTGGCAGCAGCCACTCAATGTTAGTGGTGGCTGTTTAACAGTCTGATGTCCTTGAGATAGAAGCTGTTTTTCAGTCTCTCGGTCCCAGCTTTGATGCACCTGTACTGACCTTGCCTTCTGGATGATAGCGGGGTGAACAGGCAGTGGCTCGGGTGGTTGTTGTCCTTGATGATCTTTATGGCCTTCCTGTGACATCAGGTGGTGTAGGTGTCCTGGAGGGCAGGTAGTTTGTCCCCGGTGATGCGTTGTGCAGACCTCACTACCCTCTGGAGAGCCTTACGGTTGTGGGCGGAGCAGTTGCCGTAACAGGCGGTGATACAGCCCGACAGGATGCTCTCGATTGTGCATCTGTAGAAGTTTGTGAGTGCTTTTGGTGACAAGCCGAATTTCTTCAGCCTCCTGAGGATGAAGAGGCGCTGCTGCGCCTTCTTCACGATGCTGTCTGTGTGAGTGGACCAATTCAGTTTGTCTGTGATGTGTACGCCGAGGAACTTAAAACTTACTACCCTCTCCACTACTGTTCCATCGATGTGGATAGGGGGGTGTTCCCTCTGCTGTTTCCTGAAGTCCACAATCATCTCCTTAGTTTTGTTGACGTTGAGTGTGAGGTTATTTTCTTGACACCACACTCCGAGGGCCCTCACCTCCTCCCTGTAGGCCGTCTCGTCGTTGTTGGTAATCAAGCCTACCACTGTTGTGTCGTCTGCAAACTTGATGATTGAGTTGGAGGCGTGCGTGGCCACGCAGTCGTGGGTGAACAGGGAGTACAGGAGAGGGCTCAGAACGCACCCTTGTGGGGCCCCAGTGTTGAGGATCAGCGGGGTGGAGATGTTGTTACCTACCCTCACCACCTGGGGGCGGCCCGTCAGGAAGTCCAGTACCCAGTTGCACAGGGCGGGGTCGAGACCCAGGGTCTCGAGCTTGATGACGAGTTTGGAGGGTACTATGGTGTTAAATGCTGAGCTGTAGTCGATGAACAGCATTCTCACATAGGTATTCCTCTTGTCCAGATGGGTTGGGCAGTGTGCAGTGTGGTTGAGATTGCATCGTCTGTGGATCTATTTGGGCGGTAAGCAAATTGGAGTGGGTCTAGGGTGTCAGGTAGGGTGTAGGTGATATGGTCCTTGACTAGTCTCTCAAAGCACTTCATGATGACGGAAGTGAGTGTTACGGGACGGTAGTCGTTTAGCTCAGTTACCTTAGCTTTCTTGGGAACAGGAACAATGGTGGCCCTCTTGAAGCATGTGGAAACAGCAGACTGGGATAGGGATTGATTGAAAATGTCCGTAAATTAGAGCCGGTTGACATTTATTGTCATGAGTCTTGTCCTGGAGGCAGAACTGAGCGAGTTCCCCTTAGATAGGTCAGCTGCAAAGTCAGAATTGTCTATTTTAAAAAATCATGAAAGCAAAAATGAGCTTTTTGGTCTCAATTTAAGTTTCGGTTAGCAGTGTTGTTAAAACCCTTTCCTGCAGTCAAATGACCAAATCACCCTCTAGTGGTCTTATGGGTGGAATGTTATTCATATTTTTCATAATTAGGAAAATAACACTTTTTTTTTTAAAATCCAGTGTTTTTATGTCAAATGGTTTTGTTATATTTCAGCCTTCCGTGATGTATATAAAGTGTAATATTGGGATGCAAACTCAAAATGTAAGACATTTCAACTCTATAATTGACATGGTACAGGTGTCTTTTTTATTTAAAGCCCATACAGTATGTGAGGTGTATACTTTTGTTTCAAAGTAGATTTGTTGAAGACAAGAAACACTGTGTGACCCTGATTTAGCCCACTGCAGTAACATATTAAATCTAACCCTAACCTTAAATCAATGTTAAATCACACAGCTAACTGTATGGTGGCATTCAAACTGAGATTAATCAATACATGCAAAACAGCTATTTTGATTACCTAGCATTACCTAGCTAACGTTAGCTTGCTTGTCCAGTAGTCTCTGTAGCTAGCTAACACCTGTCAGCTGAAAGCTAGCTAGCTAAGGAAAAGGAAAACAAAGGTAGCTAGCTATTAGACCTTCCTAGTCAGTTACTGGAGTCTAGGCATTCCTACTCAGTACCTGGAGTCTAGCATTCCTAGTCAGTACCTGGAGTCCAGCATTCCTAGTCAGTACCTGGAGTCCAGCATTCCTAGTCAGTACCTGGAGTCTAGCATTCCTAGTCAGTACCTGGAGTCTAGCATTCCTAGTCAGTACCTGAAGTCTAGCATTCTTACTCAGTACCTGGAGTCTAGCATTCCTACTCAGTACCTGGAGTCTAGCATTCCTACTCAGTACCTGGAGTCTAGCATTCCTACTCAGTACCTGGAGTTTAGCATTCCTAGTCAGTACCTGGAGTCTAGCATTCTTACTCAGTACCTGGAGTCTAGCATTCCTACTCAGTACCTGGAGTCCAGCATTCCTAGTCAGTACCTGGAGTCTAGCATTCCTAGTCAGTACCTGGAGTCCAGCATTCCTAGTCAGTACCTGGAGTCTAGCATTCTTACTCAGTACCTGGAGACTACAATTCCTACTCAGTACCTGGAGTCTAGGCATTCCTAGTCAATACCTGGAGTCTAGGCATTCCTAGTCAGTACCTGGACTCTAGGCATTCCTAGTCAGTACTTGGAGTCTAAGTTGGAATATACCAGTGGAGTTGAGCTAGTCCTGGTCAGTACCTGTAGTCCAGGGTTGATGGTGAAGCTCCCAGAAGTAGGTTTCATACAGGCAACATACTGACAGTGGTGGATCTCATTTAGGGTTATCTTCTGCCTGTCATACCTGCAGTAGGAAAGAGTGGGGCAACAGCTTGATTATACAAAACTAACACAACACAAATCACACTTCTGATAAAATGGAAGTGCAACATTTCATTCTGATCTTAAAATCAAAGAGGGTATAAGAGGCATTACAGTGTGCAGGGCTTCTCGCCTGTGTTATCAGAGGGAGGGATGGAGACGGGAGAATTAGAGAGAGCATACTATACCTAAACACCCTGGTCACATCAGACATCACAGTTACCTAAACACCCTGGTCACATCAAATATCACAGTTACCTAAACACCCTGGTCACATCAGACATCACAGTTACCTAAACACCCTGGTAACATCAAATATCACAGTTACCAAAACGCCCTGGTCACATCAGATATCACAGTTACCTAAACACCCTGGTCACATCAGATATCACAGTTACCTAAACACCCTGGTCACATCAAATATCACAGTTACCAAAACGCCCTGGTCACATCAGATATCACAGTTACCTAAACACCCTGGTCACATCAGATATCACAGTTACCTAAACACCCTGGTCACATCAGATATCACAGTTACCTAAACACCCTGGTCACATCAGATATCACAGTTACCTAAACACCCTGGTCACATCAGATATCACAGTTACCTAAACGCCCTGGTCACATCAGATATCACAGTTACCTAAACACCCTGGTCACATCAGATATCACAGTTACCTAAACACCCTGGTAACATCAGACATCACAGTTACCAAAACACCCTGGTAACATCAGACATCAGAGTTACTAAAACTCCATGGTAACATCAGATTTCACAGTTACCAAAACACCCTGGTAACATCAGTTACCAGAACTCCCTAGTCACATCAGACATCAAAGTTACCAAAACACCCCAAGTTGCTGATAAACTATATTTTGATGAGTACTGTTAGATCACCAACAACCAAAGTGTTTCCTGTTGGCCCTTTCAGAAGATGAACAAGTGGAATTGTTAAATGATCAAACTAGTACTGGACTATACCCCTCAAACTCAACTCTGGACCTCGAAGCCAATTCCACTGCAGTATTTCATTGTTCCTCTCTCATCAGGGACTGATTTAGACCTGGGACACCAGGTGAGTGCAATTAATTATCAGGTAGAACAGAAAACCCGCAGGCTCTGGATCTCGTAGGGTAAGCGGTGAATACCCCTGGCCTAAATGGCAGTTTTCCCCAACCCTGGTCCTCAGGTACCCCCAACAGTACATGTTTTTATTGTAATTCTGGACAAGCACCCCTGATTCAACTTGTCAACTAATCATTAAGCCCTCAATGAGTTGAATGAGGTGCGTTTGTCAAGGACTACAACAAAACTGTGTAGTGTTGGAGTTACTGGATGACCAGGGTTGGGAAACACTGCTGGACGGTACAGATAACTTTTCTTTGTCACCTCACCATCTCTACTCGTTCTCCTCGTAACACCAGCAGATGGTGCTGCTGTTCTGTTCTGATTGGAGATCTGGATCTTACAACTGCATATCTTAGACGTGAAGCATTTTTTCATCACAGCCTGATGCCTTAAAGCACAGATTCAACACTGGAAGAACTTGACCAGAACTGAGTGAGATGGAGGACATCCGTCAATGGCCTATGCTCCTAATAGGAGCCAAGGGCTTAAGTCAAAAAAGAACCCAATGTTGTGTCACTCACTCTGCAGCATGAGGGAGGTGCAGTAGTAGTTGAGGGGTACTTCAGTGGTCATGTCGATATTTGTCAGGTGGTCTACCTGATTCCTGACCAGAGAAGTATTCTCCACGCCTGCATTCCCCACCAGCATCAGGGGTTGGCCCCTCTCCAGCAACAGATCCATAAAGTACCTCAGATGCGCCGTCTCAGCCGCGTGCACCAGAGCAGCCTACAGTACAGCAGCCGTAGAAAACAACTGAGAAAAGAGTGAAGTGTGAACACAGAAATGGTTACAGCACAGTTATATCACTCACTTTGAAAGCCATGTATTGACCGACACCAAGTCAGTGAGTTGTTCATAATTGATAATGTCTTATGTCTCCCGTGTACACCGCCACTGTTCGGGGATAATAGCGTCGTTAGGTGGGAACAAAAACCTGCTAATTACAGCTCAGCCAGAGGCGGCAGGCAGCAGGCAGGCAGCTGTGGGCAGGAGGACTGGGAGGAGGCAATAGAGCGTGGGTTGAGAGTCTAGAGTCTGTGCTTTTACACCCACACCCTCTGCTATGCGGTGTGCTAGATGGTAATCAGACACAGTGGCAGGGCTTTGTTCCGTCCTAGCTAGGGACCCCCACTATGACCTCATGATGTGTGGCTTTACCCTCTCATGCTCGCTGATGCGTTCAGACATTTTTAATACGGCTGCATTGTTCATTTCTTGTCATTGTTTTTCAAAGAATGGTGTCTTTCTCACTGAAACGTGTATTCCAATGTTCTTTGAAAAGTTGCAACAGGAAGGTAAAGCTGCAACAGGAAGGTAAAGCTGCAACAGGAAGGTAAAGCTGCAACAGGAAGGTAAAGCTGCAACAGGAAGGTAAAAGTTGCAACAGGAAGGTAAAGCTGCAACAGGAAGGTAAAAGCTGCAACAGGAAGGTAAAGCTGCAACAGGAAGGTAAAAGTTGCAACAGGAAGGTAAAGCTGCAACAGGAAGGTAAAGCTGCAACAGGAAGGTAAAGCTGCAACAGGAAGGTAAAGCTGCAACAGGAAGGTAAAGCTGCAACAGGAAGGTAAAAGTTGCAACAGGAAGGTAAAGCTGCAACAGGAAGGTAAAGCTGCAACAGGAAGGTAAAGTTGCAACAGGAAGGTAAAGCTGCAACAGGAAGGTAAAGTTGAAACAGGAAGGTAAAGCTGCAACAGGAAGGTAAAGTTGCAACAGGAAGGTAAAGCTGCAACAGGAAGGTAAAAGTTGCAACAGGAAGGTAAAGCTGCAACAGGAAGGTAAAGCTGCAACAGGAAGGTAAAGTTGCAACAGGAAGGTAAAGTTGCAACAGGAAGGTAAAGTTGCAACAGGAAGGTAAAGATGCAACAGGAAGGTAAAGTTGCAACAGGAAGGTAAAGATGCAACAGGAAGGTAAAGATGCAACAGGAAGGTAAAGTTGCAACAGGAAGGTAAAGCTGCAACAGGAAGGTAAAGATGCAACAGGAAGGTAAAGCTGCAACAGGAAGGTAAAGATGCAACAGGAAGGTAAAGATGCAACAGGAAGGTAAAGCTGCAACAGGAAGGTAAAGCTGCAACAGGATGGTAAAGTTGCAACAGGATGGTAAAGCTGCAACAGGAAGGTAAAGCTGCAACAGGAAGGTAAAGCTGCAACAGAAAGATATTATTCCCATGTAGGCTACAATAAAAACATCAACTGTAACCGGGAGGTTTTCCAGAACTCTGGCTGTGCTGCTAGTTAATTACATGATACAGAGAGACAACAGAGAAACAATAGAGAGGCTACAGAGAGACAATAGAGAGACAATAGAGAGACAACAGAGAGACAACAGAGAGGCTACAGAGAGACAACAGAGATACAATAGAGAGACAACAGAGAGACAACAGAGAGACAACAGAGAGGCTACAGAGAGACAACAGAGAGGCTCCAGATAATGTACAGAGACAACAGAGAGAGACTACAGAGAGAGACTACAGAGAGACAACGGAGAGAGTCTACAAACAATGGAGAGAGTCTACAGAGAGACAACAGAGACAACAGAGAGACAACAGAGAGACAACAGAGAGACAATAGAGAGACAACAGAGAGACAATAGAGAGATAACAGAGAGACAATAGAGAGACAACAGAGAGACAATAGAGAGACAACAGAGAGGCTCCAGATAATGTACAGAGACAACAGAGAGAGACTACAGAGAGAGACTACAGAGAGACAACGGAGAGAGTCTACAGACAACGGAGAGAGTCTACAGAGAGACAACAGAGAGACAACAGTAGCCTCTCATGAAAACAGAGAGGCAACAGAGAGGCAACAGAGAGAGACTACAGAGAGAGACTACAGAGAGAGACTGCAGAGAATCTACAGAGGCTACAGAGAGACAACAGAGAGAGACTACAGAGAAAGACTAGTGGATTGGTGTGTTGTAATAGTGGATTGGTGTGTTGTAGTAGTGGATTGGTGTGTTGTAATAGTGGATTGGTGTGTTGTAATAGTGGATTGGTGTGTTGCAGTAGTGGATTGGTGTGTTGTAATAGTGGATTGGTGTGTTGTAATAGTGGATTGGAGTGTTATAGTGGTGGATTGGTGTGTTGTAATAGTGGATTGGTGTGTTGTAATAGTGGATTGGTGTGTTGTAATAGTGGATTGGAGTGTTGTAATAGTGGATTGGAGTGTTGTAATAGTGGATTGGAGTGTTATAGTGGTGGAATGGTGTGTTGTAATAGTGGATTGGTGTGTTGTAGTAGCGGATAAGTATGTTGTAGTGGTGGATTGGAGTGTTGTAGTGGTGGATTTGTGTGTTGTAGTGGTGGATTGGTGTGTTGTAGTGGTGGATTGGAGTGTTGTAATAGTGGATTGTGTGTTGTAGTGGTGGATTGGTGTGTTGTAATAGTGGATTGGAGTGTTATAGTGGTGGATTGGAGTGTTTTAGTAGTGGATAGGTATGTTGTAGTGGTGGATTGGAGTGTTGTAGTGGTGGATTGGTGTGTTGTAGTGGTGGATTGGAGTGTTGTAGTGGTGGATTGGAGTATTGTAATAGTGGATTGGAGTGTTATAGTGGTGGATTGGAGTGTTGTAATAGTGGATTGGAGTGTTGTAATAGTGGATTGGAGTGTTGTAATAGTGGATTGGAGTGTTGTAATAGTGGATTGGTGTGTTGCAGTGGTGGATTGGTGTGTTGTATTAGTGGATTGGAGTGTTATAGTGGTGGATTGGAGTGTTTTAGTAGCAGATAGGTATGTTGTAGTGGTGGATTGGAGTGTTGTAGTGGTGGATTGGAGTGTTGTCGTGTTGGATTGGTGTTTTGTAATAGTGGATTGGTGTTTTGTAATAGTGGATTGGTGTTTTGTAATAGTGGATTGGTGTGTTGTAATAGTGGATTGGTGTGTTGTAGTGTTGGATTAGTGTTTTGTAATAGTGGATTGGTGTTTTGTAATAGTGGATTGGTGTGTTGTAATAGTGGATTGGTGTGTTGTAATAGTGGACTGGTGTGTTGTAATAGTGGATTGGTGTGTTGTAATAGTGGATTGGTGTGTTGTAATAGTGGATTGGTGTTTTGTAATAGTGGATTGTTGTAATAGTGATTGGTGTTTGTAATAGTGGATTGGTGTGTTGTAATAGTGGATTGGTGTGTTGTAATAGTGGATTGGTGTGTTGTAATAGTGGATTGGTGTGTTGTAATAGTGGATTGGTGTGTTGTAATAGTGGATTGTTGTAATAGTGGATTGTTGTAATAGTGGATTGGTGTGTTGCAGTGGTGAATTGGTGTGTTGTAATAGTGGATTGGTGTGTTGTAGTGGTGGATTGGAGTGTTTTAGTATTGGAGTGTGTGTAGTAGCGGATAAGTTGGATAGGTATGTTGTAGTGGTGGATTGGAGTGTTGTAGTGGTGGATTGGAGTGTTGTAGTGGTGGATTGGAGTGTTGTAGTGGTGGATTGGTGTGTTGTAGTGGATTGGAGTGTTGTAGTGGTGGATTGGAGTGTTGTAGTGGTGGATTGGAGTGTTGTAGTGGTGGATTGGAGTGTTGTAGTGGTGGATTGGAGTGTTGTAGTGGTGGAGTGGTGTGTTGTAGTGGTGGGTTGGAGTGTTGTAGTGGTGGATTGGTGTTGTAGTGGTGGATTGGAGTGTTGTAGTGGTGGATTGGAGTGTTGTAATAGTGGATTGGAGTGTTGCAGTGGTGAATTGGTGTGTTGTAGTAGCAGATAGGTATGTTGTAGTGGTGGATTGGAGTGTTGTAATAGTGGATTGGAGTGTTGAAATAGTGGATTGGTGTGTTGCAGTGGTGAATTGGTGTGTTGTAATAGTGGATTGGAGTGTTGTAGTGGTGGATTGGAGTGTTTTAGTAGCAGATAGGTATGTTGTAGTGGTGGATTGGAGTGTTGTAGGGGTGGATTGGTGTGTTGTAGTGGTGGATTGGAGTGTTGTAGTGGTGGATTGGAGTGTTGTAGTGGTGGATTGGTGTGTTGTAGTGGTGGATTGGAGTGTTGTAGTGGTGGATTGGAGTGTTGTAGTGGTGGATTGGAGTGTTGTAGTGGTGGAGTGGTGTGTTGTAGTGGTGGGTTGGAGTGTTGTAGTGGTGGATTGGTGTGTTGTAGTGGTGGATTGGAGTGTTGTAGTGGTGGACTGGAGTGATGTAGTGGTGAATTGGTGTGTTGTAGTAGCAGATAGGTATGTTGTAGTGGTGGATTGGAGTGTTGTAATAGTGGATTGGAGTGTTGTAATAGTGGATTGGTGTGTTGTAATAGTGGATTGGTGTGTTGTAATAGTGTATTGGTGTGTTGTAATAGTGGATTGGTGTTTTGTAATAGTGGGTTGGTGTGTTGTAATAGTGGATTGGTGTGTTGTAGTGTTGGATTGGTGTTTTGTAATAGTGGATTGGTGTTTTGTAATAGTGGGTTGGTGTGTTGTAATAGTGGATTGGTGTGTTGTAGTGTTGGATTGGTGTTTTGTAATAGTGGATTGGTGTTTTGTAATAGTGGATTGGTGTGTTGTAATAGTGGATTGGTGTGTTGTAATAGTGGATTGGTGTGTTGTAATAGTGGATTGGTGTGTTGTAATAGTGGACTGGTGTGTTGTAATAGTGGATTGGTGTGTTGTAATAGTGGATTGGTGTGTTGTAATAGTGGATTGGTGTTTTGTAATAGTGGATTGGTGTTTTGTAATAGTGGATTGGTGTGTTGTAATAGTGGATTGGTGTGTTGTAATAGTGGAGTGGTGTGTTGTAATAGTGGAGTGGTGTGTTGTAATAGTGGATTGGTGTGTTGTAATAGTGGATTGGTGTGTTGTAATAGTGGATTGGTGTGTTGTAGTAGTGGACTGGTGTGTTGTAATAGTGGATTGGATTGATGTAGTGGGGGATTGGTGCATGAGCCTTGGCTTGTGAAAGATGTAACGGCTTACAGGAGCAGGAGCATATCTCCTGTTTCTGTAGTGAGGCAGCTTGATGTACCAGGTCACTTCCTGGACAGGACACTAGTCTATCTCCTGTTTCTGTAGTGAGGCAGCTTGATGTACCAGGTCACTTCCTGGATAGGACACTAAATCTATCTCCTGTTTCTGTAGTGAGGCAGCTTGATGTACCAGTTCACTTCCTGGATAGGACACAAGTCTATCTCCTGTTTCTGTAGTGAGGCAGCTTGATGTGAGGCAGCTTGATGTACCAGTTCACTTCCTGGACAGGACACAAGTCTATCTCCTGTTTCTGTAGTGAGGCAGCTTGATGTGAGGCAGCTTGAAGTACCAGTTCATTTCCTGGACAGGACACAAGTCTATCTCCTGTTTCTGTAGTGAGGCAGCTTGATGTACCAGTACACTTCCTGGACTCTACCTGAAGAGAGAATAATACGGTGAGAGAATGGTAGCTCCATCCTGCCTGCATAGCCTGGGTTCATGGTGATGAAGATCCCTATTATCAGTTGTGTCTGATGATAAGTTATATATAACATGGTATTCCGGTTGTGATCTGAATCAGAAAACAGTATTGCCATGCAACAGATGTTGCTTGGAATTTCTCTTGGTGTTGTACACAGAAGGTTAAGAAACATTAACATCAACAATCAATCCAGATTTGTAGTGTTGTGTGCAAATCAAAGAACCAGGGTCATGTTCATTAGGGTAAACCGTATCAAAATGTTTTGCAACAGAAAAAGTACAACGTTTGGCTTGTACCTCCCCATTTGAAAACATATTCTCCCTGTTGAACATAACCCTGTGTTAACATGATAAAAATAGTCCCCACCACTTCCTATTGTTGCGGATGGCAGTCTGAATGGTTTTGACCTGCACAGCTATCACTGACAGGCCCTCCACAAAGATACAGTTGAATTCATCAAGTAGGCCCTCCAGTCTAGGCCCTTAAAGATGTTCCCTATAGGCTGGACATGACAGAGGATGACATTACAAACACCGCCTGGGTGCTATACAACATGCACAAGGAACTATTCAAGTGCAGAGGGAGAACTACTGAACATCAATGATTATGAAAACACAATATTGTGGAGGTGGTGACTGGTGATATTCCAACTGAAAAACAAGTCAAGACAAGAAAACAAAATATAGGAACAAATGTGGCCTTGTTCTAACCTTGAGGTCCATCTGTTCAGAGCAGTTGAAGACGTACACCATGATGCCCAGGGCCCCTCCCAGGTCCTTGGTGGTCCCACTCTTAGTCAGGTGGAGAGACTGGGTCAGAGTGATGTAGCACCTACACATGACCACAACAACAACAACAACATCACACACTGAGAACAACAAAGTGATCATTAATCACAGCTCTCTATTCCTGACTACTGAATAATTATATTCTTTAGGACACAAAATAAAAGTACAATGAGATAATATTTGGTATTCTAATCAGCATTGATAGCAACACAGTTGTAAACATGAAATAAACCTAATGACAAGATGAACAAAATAAACTGAGGGATGACAGTACAGATTTAGGGGGAGAGTTATGGACCAGTCTGTGAGGGGACTGATGACTTGACTGGGTTAGATTTAGGGTTGAGGATTAGGGCTGTGGTTGAGGCTAGGGTTGAACTGGACATGAACATAGGGTTAGGTTGAGGTACTGACCGGCCAATGAGGGGGTGATGACCAGACGAGGGGTGTTCTCCAGATATTGGTAGGAGTAGAAGAACTGAACATCACAGATGTTAGCCAGGCACTGTCTCTGCTGCTCGTCCCAGCGATGCCTCAGCTGAGACAGCCAGTAGAAAGCCTGCCCGTTGGTCACCTGTAAAAACATATTCCATTTGATTTGGAACGGAAAAGCCAGACAAAATGAAACAGGCCTATTTATATAATGATTATGAGTTCGGAGGGCAGAAATGATTCAATATTAAAGCATTAGACCACTCACTAAAGGCTTCAGTCATACAGAAGTTATACTTAAATACAAACTGGCTCTCTAGATTAGTAAGAATGTCTCACCCCATGTTCAAGAATGGCCTTTTTCCCTTTATTCAGATTACAACCGCTCACTTTCAGTTATTTGAAAATGAAACAATCTCCAGAATATCGGTGTTTTAAAAACAAGAAATAGAGAGTTGGTTGCAATTTCACTTTAATCCACCAGAAAAGACAGAACATATATTACAAAAAATATTATGGTTAAACTCAAATATACTAATTGATTTTAAATACAATATTTTTGGACAACATTTTTTTTTTAATGGTATAATCTTTGTAAATTATATCATAAATAGGACTGGTGGATTTATGTCACACATGCAGCTAAAATATATGGAAATGTCTACTTTATTCAAAATTACATCTAATTGCAGCATTACCACAAAAATGGAAGAGGTAAGCGGAAGGGGGAGAAAGTAAGGAACTTGTCTGTTTGGCCCTGCATTGGCCCTGTTTGGCCCTGCATTAAAGACCAACATTGGCTAAAGAAAATTGTGATGAATAAAAACGTATACCCATTTCATTTAAGGACCAAACAATGTACAGCTGTGCCATATAGACTGCAAAATAGTTGGGAGGAGATTTTTGATGTACTAATTCAATGGCACATGGTTTATGAACTGATACACAAAACAAAGCTGGTGTAACGGCATTCCTCCTCCTCTTCTGAAGAGGAGTAGCGAGAAGGATCGGAGGACCAATGCGCAGCGTGGTAAGTGTCCATAATGTTTATTCAAAGACATAAACTGAACACTACAAAACAATAAACGTGAACGAAACCGAAACAATACCGTGTGGCAACAAACACTCACACGGAAACAAACACCCACAACTCAAAAGTGAAACCCAGGCTACCTAAGTATGATTCTTTATCAGAGACAACTAACGACACCTGCCTCTGATTGAGAACCATACTAGGCTGAACTCAAAACCCCAACATAGAAAAACACACAGACTGCCCACCCCAACTCACACCCTGACCATACTAAATAAAGACAAAACAAAGGAAATAAAAGGTCAGAACGTGACAGCTGGATTCAAATCTTTGAGTTTTTCAATGTAAATTACTATACAAAATTCTTGGAAACAATAGAATGATATATATATATGTATATATATATGTACATATATATGTATATTCTAATACAACCATCTCAGCTCTGCAAGTTTGCTGTGAAGAGACAGAATCATTAGATCATTTATTTTGATACTGTCCATATGTAGCTTGTTTTTGGTAGAAGGTTCAGGAATGGCTGAAGAATTGCTGGTAGAAGGTTCAGGAATGGCTGAAGAATTGCAACATTTACCTGGAGATAACTCTGCAAATAGCACTGATGGGTGATTTGAAAAGTCACAGTCAATTGATCAATAATATAATAACACCCCTTAGCAAAACAAAAAAAAAGTACAATCTGTAGAAACTATGAGAATAGAAAGGTTCAGAGCTTTTGAAAAACAGCACATTGGAAAAATATATGGCAAAAGACAAAACTGGATGGTCTTCAGAGATAGATGGGAGGGGTTGAGTGTAGCTAAAAACAAACAACAGAGAACTACTGTAAAATACACGGTGTCTGTACAATGTATACAGTATGTATAAGCTGGAAGTAGAAACCTAATTGTTGTCCATTAGTTTACTCCAATTAGGGGAGGGGTGGTAGAGGAAAATAATGAAGGAAATTATATCTACAAAATAAATGGATAAACTAATGGATGGATAGATGTTTAAATTGACATTTTCATCAGGCAGTACACCGCTTTCACAAAGGCAGGTCATTTCACCTCTGGAGTAGAATACCGGTAAAATAAGAACACACCTCATTCATCAAAGTGTTTGACTTGAAGGGTGAGGGAGTGAGTCTGTGTGTGTGTGTGTGTGTGTGTGTGTGTGTGTGTGTGTGTGTGTGTGTGTGTGTGTGTGTGTGTGTGTGTGTGTGTGTGTGTGTGTGTGTGTGTGTGTGTGTGTGTGTGTGTGTGTGTGTGTGTGTGTGTGTGTGTGTGTGTGTGTGTGTGTGTGTGTGTGTGTGTGTGTGTGTGTTAACTATACTTGTGGGGAACCAGAAGTCCCCACAAGTCAAGTAAACAAACAAAAATTTGACGAACTGGTGTAAAACACCAAGGGACAGCAGCTTGCATTCATCACCAGTCTAGTATGTCAGGAGATCTAATCAGCAGTGGTTCTGTAGGTTGAAGAGGAGCAGGGGCTGCTTCTCAAATGGCACACTATCCCCTATAGTGATCTACTTTAGACCAGAGCCTTATGGAAGCCCTGGTAAAAAGTAGTGCACTATACAGGAAATAGGTGGCCATTTGGGATGCAGAGGGGGGAGATTATTCAAACAGCCCATCACGGCCAAGGACGTGCTAACCTTAACCACATACTGCTGACAACAGTGACAACACTGATATAGAACAACCCTCTGTGAGCCTCCCTCAGCCTCCCAACACGGCTCTACAGACACACTCTACAGTCCCAAATCACACCCGATTCCCTGTGTACACTAGTGCACTACTATCCAAGCCATATGAGGCCCTATAGCCATAGTGAACAGAGTGGTATTTGGGGCTCAGACTTGGTCAGTTCAGCAGCTCTCTATGAAAGGAGATAACAGAGCAGGTGTCCATGTTTCTGACTGACAGCTACATTCAACACCTCCACCTGTCCCTGTCCCCACCCCCACTACAGGTGCATAGACTGATGGAGAATATAATACCTCTGGGAGGTAATAATGGGATGGAAAGGTATGATAACTACTGGGTCTGTGTCTTCTAGCAGAGGAAGATTGAGGCCTACAACTTCCATCATTTCAAATTTGACAGCCATTAAAAATGGTTAATGCACCTGTACATTCTTTGTTGAGCTCTAACAAAAAAATGTTTTGTGTTTACAATATTGGATCTTAATCAAAAGGATCCTACATGGAGCCACACGTCACCCGTTTCTTCTTGTAGTCTTTGTGCACCGACTCAAACTCCAGCCTCTGAAATACCATTCTCACGTCGTTGCTCCACCAGACCTGAGAGCCAGCGAGAGCTACCTGGCCTGAGTAGTCTAACAACCACTGTATCCTGGGGGCGGTCCTCGTAGACGGATAAAGGCTACGAAAAACATTTATATCTTCAAAGTGATTGACCATGTGAACCTTTTCTGAAGATCTTCTAGTTTCTCAAACAGATGGGGGTTTATTGTTTTGGCGCTGTCCAACATCAACTCCTGCAGAGACAGAAATACACTGAGTACTGTTTACTGTAGGGTACTGTAGTTTATTAAATACACAGAGTATTGTATACCGTAGGGCACTGTAATTTATAAAATAAACAGAGTATTGTATACTGTGGGGTACTGTGGTTGATTAAATATACAGAGTATTGTATACCATAGGGTACTGTAGTTGATTAAATATACAGAGTATTATATACTGTTAGGTACGGTAGTTTATTAAATATACAGAGTATTGTATACCATAGGGTACTGTAGTTTATAAATTAGACAGAGTATTGTATATTGTAGGTTACTGTAGTCTATTAACTACACAGAGTATTGTATACCATAGGGTACTGTAGTTTATAAATTAGACAGAGTATTACAATATTGTATATTGTAGGGTACTGTAGTCTATTAACTACACAGAGTATTGCAGGGACGTCGCTAGGCCTAAAATATTCATTAGCCCCCCCCCCCTAAATAAATACATATATCCGTCAATATATTTTCTCTGTGATATCTTTTTTGTTTCATTTTAAAAGTGGGCACTAGGACCTGGGGGAGGCTACTGCACGCGCTAGTGATATACGGGCACACGGGCATGATACACTAGCACAGGTTGCCACACGGTAAAACACCACTTCTCATTTTTCCTTTATTTTACTAGGCAAGTCAGTTAAGAACAAATTCTTATTTTCAATGACGGCCTAGGAACAGTGGGTTAACTGCCTGTTCAGGGGCAGAACGACAGATTTGTACCTTGTCAGCTCGGGGATTTGAACTTGCAACCTTTCGGTTACTAGTTCGACACTCTAACCACTAGGCTACCGTGCCGCATTTAAAGGAGGAAAGCGGCGAGAAGCGGAGAGAGCGGGGGATCTTTTGGCGGTGCGAAGATGGCGTGGGAAGCGGTGAAAAATATAAACTTTTCCCAACTTCATGCAAATCACCAGTGGCGACCACTGGGCGATGACCAATCATATAGAGTAGTTCCCATGATGAATTTGACGCTATGAGACCTAAGGCTGGAGACTTTCTTCAGCTAAAATGGCTGACAAAAATACTCGAATGCTAACAAAGTGCATATATATATGAATCATGCAAAAAATATATACAGTTGATAGGAATATTTTAGATAATGTAGAGACAAACGATTATGCATGGTTTTTTTTTATCATAAAGTTAATTTACGAAAATTGAGATTTAGAAAGCTAGCTGACAGCTTTATGGGTGTTGTGACAGGAGTATGACATTGTAATTCTGGTTGTTTACTGTTTTATGGACTCCTGAAACAACCAGGAAACCAGACTCTCGTCTTGTTAAAACAGTGGATGTAAAGAATCTAGCTAGCTGAAGCATTTACTGCAAATTGAATGTACAATTTTGTAAGCTTGCCTTGCTGATATTTGCCATGCAATGCAGATAGATGAAATAACATAGCTATGTTCTTGCTTATTGTGAAGTGGAGGATAAAAATTATCTGTATGCCTATGGATGTGTAGCTAGCTAACGTAAACTCGTACATCACCATGGTCCGTACAATTGCCCTTATTTTAGCGCCCCAAAAACGTAATACTTCCAGATCAACTGTAATGCCAATATCATTGTAAAGCACAATTTCTCCCTTTCCAACAGAATCAATTACATGACCTAAACGCTGCCCGTTTCTGCATAATGCAAGCAGGCAATGAGCCCCGTCGGGTCTTTTTTTAAATGGTGGGTGGGGAAGCGAAACTAATGCGTGATAGTGAGAAGGAGAAATGTTGTGCGGGAAAATTGCTTTTTTTCACACTCGATCTGTTTTACTTATCGCCTCTAAAATGTAAATAAAACACTATAAAGAGCTTATATAATGTGTCATTACATACAGTGGGGCAAAAAAGTATTGTCAGCCACCAATCGTGTTGTTGGCAATTGTTGGCAATGACAGAGGTCAAACGTTTTCTGTAAGTCTTCACAAGGTTTTCACACACTGTTGTTGGTATTTTGGCCCATTCCTCCATGCAGATCTCCTCTAGAGCAGTGACGTTTTGGGGCTGTTGCTGGGCAACACAGACTTTTAACTCCCTCCAAAGATTTTCTATGGGGTTGTGATCTGGAGACTGGCTAGGCCACTCCAGGACCTTGACATGCTTCTTATGAAGCCACTCCTTCATTGCCCGGGTGGTGTGTTTGGGATCTTTGTCATGCTGAAAGATCCAGCCACGTTTCATCTTCAATGCCCTTGCTGATGGAAGGAGGTTTTCACTCAAAATTTCACGATACATGGCCCCATTCATTCCTTTACACGGATCAGTCGTCCTGGTCCCTTTGCAGAAAAACAGCCCCAAAGCATGATGTTTCCACCCCAATGCTTCACAGTAGGTATGGTGTTCTTTGGATGCAACTCAGCATTCTTTGTCCTCCAAACACGATGAGTTGAGTTTTTACCAAAAAGTTCTATTTTGGTTTCATCTGACCATATGACATTCTCCCAATCTTCTTCTGGATCATCCAAATGCTCTCTAGCAAACTTCAGATGGGCCTGGACATGTACTGGCTTAAGCAGGGGGACACGTCTGGCACTGCAGGATTTGAGTCCCTGGCGGCGTAGTGTGTTACTGATGATAGGCTTTGTTACTTTGGTCCCAGCTCTCTGCAGGTCATTCACTAGGTCCCCCAGCGTGGTTCTGGGATTTTTGCTCACCGTTCTTGTGATCATTTTGACCCCACAGGGTGAGATCTTGCGTGGAGCCCCAGATCGAGGGAGGTTATCAGTGGTCTTGTATGTCTTCCATTTCCTAATAATTGCTCCCACAGTTGATTTCTTCAAACCAAGCTGCTTACCTATTGCAGATTCAGTCTTCCCAGCCTAGTGCAGGTCTACAATTTTGTTTCTGGTGTCCTTTGACAGCTCTTTGGTCTTGGCCATAGTGGAGTTTAGTGTGACTGTTTGAGGTTCAAACTGATAACAAGTTCAAACAGGTGCCATTAATACAGGTAACGAGTAGAGGACAGAGGAGCCTCTTAAAGTAGAAGTTACAGGTCTGTGAGAGCCAGAAATCTTGCTTGTTTTGTAGGTGACCAAATACTTATTTTCCACCATAATTTGCAAATAAATTCATTAAAAGTCCTACAATGTGATTTTCTGGATTTCTTTTCCTCATTTTGTCTGTCATAGTTGAAGTGTACCTATGATGAAAATTACAGGCCTCTCTCATCTTTTTAAGTGGGAGAAATTGCACAATTGGTGGCTGACTAAATACTTTTTTGCCCCACTGTACCTATTTGAAGGTTTGTGTCGAATTTTAAATTGGGTTTTTAGGGCAGTGCTAAAGTGATCTTAGAAGTAAACAGCGGCTTTGAGAATGATGATCGCATGCAATGATGACGAAAAAAATGACTAGGTATCCCCCTTACCCCCGTCACTGTCCATGTCTTGTTTTTAAAGGATGATAGAAGTGCTACATCTGGTGGAGAGAGACTATAAGACCGAAATAGTAGCTTTAAGAGTGCTGTACGTTATGACATGACACGTCTAGATGTAACGGAGGGTCAGTTTTTTAAAACTTTTCTCCAATACTATAGAGCCATTACCATGTCGATCAACGCTTGAATAGAAACCTAGTTCACACCCCCGATTTTGACGTCAACACAGTCGCTAGTTTTCTTTGTAGCCTCGTTTGAATGTTGCGGTTGTGCACATTTGTACGGAATGGGGTGAGTTTACATTATCTAGCCAATCTGTGTGGACCCAATCATTTGGTATACATATTAGTTCAGAACCTAGCTATGAGCCTCAGCTATCATAGCCAGTTGTATCAACTTCAAAACAGTCTGAATGACATTAATGAAGCCTATGGATTGAGTAGAATATAATATAACTTTGTGCCAAGGATGCAAGTCGTATATGCATGTAGCTATTACCATGCATGAGATCCCCACATTGTAGCCTGTACATTGAATATATTCACTGATCATGTACTCTACCTTGGCAAATAAAGGTGCAGTTCAGGTATGTCTTTGAGATTATTTTTCAGTCATATCCAATATCAGGAGTATCACATTCCAGTCTTTGTATGATGCTGTGTCTGTTATGTGGCGATGCTGTGTATGTATTACAATTACACACTTCAGCAGTGTTTACCAATCCTGGTCCTGGGACGTCAATGGTTACACATTGTAACTAATAGACTAGAAATAGGATTTAACTAATTAAAGGCGGATTTGTAATTCAAATATACAGAAATATATATTTTTAAACAGTACCCAACACTTCCTATACATCATGTAAATACTCTAAAACCGGTTCATCTCCATATCAAATGCCCTTCATCTGCATTGATCTGATAACAGGATAGGTGTAGTATTTCATTAAATGACACTTCATTTCAACCAGTAGAGAATATGAAACGCTTTATTGAAGGAAGTTAATTATCCAAGTGTTATAAATACAAGCATTATAAATACAAGTTCAACCTGTACTTCCATGCACATCTGTTGTGCATTATAAAACAGTGGAGGAAGGAGGGGGCAGTGAGAGAGGTGTAAAAGACAAAGGGAAAGTGTCTGCAGAGCACTTTATGCTGAAAAACATGAACGGACAAACAATGCAGAGTTGTTTATAATCCATCCTCAAGGTGTTTTTCTAATATCTATTCGATAATATATCCGTCGGGACAATTCGTTTTTCTCTAGGACCGATTGGAGTAATGGCTACCTCTGTACTTTACGTGAGAATCTCTCTCGGAGCCACCATGTGACCACTTACGCAATGTGCTCGCCTACGGCTGTCTAGACAATAACAGGGATCATATCAAAGGATAGCATCACAAATTAATACAATCATATTTAGTCAGCCACCAATTGTGCAAGTTCTCCCACTTAAAAAATGTGATAGGCATCACGGTACACTTCAATTCTTCGACAGAAATGCGTAACACTATGTGCTGTAGACACATTGGGGAATACGTAGAAAGCGTAAGCTCGTTGATGGTACATTCACAGCCAAATAGGGAGTCATTGGAACGCAGCGCTTTCAAAACCTGGGGCACTTCCGGATTGGATTTTTCTCAGGCTTTCGCTTGCAACATCAGTTCTGTTATACTCACAGACAATATCTTTACAGTTTTGGAAACGTTGGAGTGTTTTCTATCGAAAGCTGTCAATGATATGCATATTCTAGCATCTTTTCCTGAAAAAATATCCCGTTTAAAACGGGAACGTTTTTTCTCCAAAAATTAAAATAGTGCCCCTAGAGTTCCAAGAGGTTGAGGCTCCTCTGTCCTCCACTCGTTACCTGTATTAATGGCACCGGTTTGAACTTGTTATTAGTATAAAAGACACCGGTCCACAACCTCAAACAGTCACACTCCAAACTCCACTATGGCCAAGACCAAAGAGCTTTCAAAGGACACCAGAAAGAAAATTGTAGACCTGCACCAGGCTGGGAAGACTGAATCTGCAATAGGTAAGCAGCTTGGTTTGAAGAAATCAACTGTGGGAGCAACTATTAGGAAATGGAAGACATACAAGACCACTGATAATCTCCCTCGATCTGGGGCTCCACGCAAGATCTCACCCCGTGGGGTCAAATGATCACAAGAACGGTGAGCAAAAATCCCAGAACCACACGGGGGACCTAGTGAATGACCTGCAGAGAGCTGGGACCAAAGTAACAAAGCCTACCATCAGCAAGGGCATTGAAGATGAAACATGGCTGGGTCTTTCTGCATGACAATGATCCCAAACACACCGCCCGGGCAACGAAGGAGTGGCTTCGTAAGAAGCATTTCAAGGTCCTGGAGTGGCCTAGCCAGTCTCCAGATCTCAACCCCACAGAAAATCTTTGGAGGGAGTTGAAAGTCTGTGTTGCCCAGCAACAGCCCCAAAACGTCACTGCTCTAGAGGAGATCTGCATGGAGGAATGGGCCAAAATACCAACAACAGTGTGTGAAAACCTTGTGAAGACTTACAGAAAAGTTTGACCTCTGTCATTGCCAACAAAGGGTATATAACAAAGTATTGAGATAAATAAGTATTTGGTCAATAACAAAAGTTTTCCACCATATTTTGCAAATAAATTCATAAAATGTTTTCTGGATTTCTTTCCCTCATTTTGTCTGTCATAGTTGAAGTGTACCTATGATGAAAATTACAGGCCTCTCTCTACAATTTTTGAAGTGGGAGAACTTGCACAATTGGTGGCTGACTAAATACTTTTTTGCACCACTGTATGTGTGTCTGATGGCAGTGTATTCCAGATATGGGAAGCTCTCGCAGAGAAAGCAGATTGACTAAACGTGCTTTTCCTTAAGGGAATGGTACAATCACCTCTCATATTACTAGTTTATCTAGAGTGTGCTGCATTGCATTGATGTTGAAATACAATGCAGGGGGATGGTTTAACAAAAGTGCATTTGTGAAAAAAGCACAATCGTTACACGATTGTACCTAACCATAAACACCAATACCTTTCTTAAAATCAATACACAGAAGTATATATTTTTAAACCTGCATATTTAGCTAAAAGAAATACAGGTTAGCAGGCAATATTAACCAGGTGAAATTGTGTCACTTCTCTTGCGTTCACTGCATGCAGAGTCAGTGTATATGCAACAGTCTGGGCAGCCTGGCTCGTTGCCAACTAATTCCCCAGAATTCTACGTAATTATGACATAACATTGAAGGTTGTGCAATGTAACAGTAATATTTAGACTTAGGGATGCCACCCGTTAGATAAAATACGGAACAGTTCCGTATTTCACTGAAATAATAAACGTTTTGTTTTCGAAATGATACTTTCCGGATTCGACCATATTAATGACCAAAGGCTCGTATTTGCGTGTGTTATTATGTTGTAGTTAATTCTATGATTTGATATTTGATAGAGCAGTCTGACTGAGCGGTGGTAGGCACCAGCAGGCTCGTAAGCATTCATTCAAACAGCACTTTCGTGCGTTTTGCCAGCAGCTCTTCAAGCATTGAGCTGTTTATGACTTCAAGCCTATCAACTCCCGAGATTAGGCTGGTGTAACCAATGTGAAATGGCTAGCTAGTTAGCGGGGTGCGCGCTAATAGTGTTTCAAATGTCACTTGCTCTGAGACTTGGAGTACTTGTTCCCCTTGCTCTGCATGGGTAGCGCTGCTTTGAGGGTGGCTGTTGTCGATGTGTTCCTGGTTCGAGCCCAGGTAGGGGCGAGGAGAGGGACGGAAGCTATACTGTTACACTGGCAATACTAAAGTGCCTATAAAGAACATCCAATAGTCAAAGGTTAATGAAATACAAATGGTATAGAGAGAAATAGTCCTATAATTACTATAACTACAATCTAAAACCACTTACCTTGGTATATTGAAGTCTCATGTTAAAAGGAACCACCAGCTTTCATATGTTCTCATGTTCTGAGCAAGGAACTTAAACGCTAGCTTTTTCACATGGCACATATTGCACTTTTACTTTCTTCTCCAACACTTTGTTTTTGCATTATTTAAACAAAATTGAACATTTTTCATTATTTATTTGAGGCTAAATTGATTTTTATTGATGTATTATATTAAGTTAAAATAAGTGTTCATTCAGTATTGTTGTAATTGTCATTATTACAAATAAATAAATCAAAAAAAGGATAAAAAAAAAGAAAGGCTTTTTTTTGGTCCTCCAATACTTGGTATCGGCGTTGAAAAATCATAATCGGTCGACCTCTAATTGGGATGCGTGGATCTATCCTAGGATGTATCCCAAATGGCACCCTTTTCCATTTATAGTGCACTACTTTTGCCTAGACCCCTATAGGCCTGAATCAAAAAGTAGTGCACTATAAAGTGATTGGAAATAGGGTGCCATTTGGGACACATCTCTATTGAATCTCTTGTCAGATCAGTGCTAGTTCCCTATGTCACCTTGGCGGTGATAGCGAGTTGAGCCCTGTTGCGTTGCCGTATGGCCTGGTTCTGCAGCTCGCTGACAGCCCACAGTGATGTCAACAGGTTCTACACATAGAGATCTAACCCACGATACACGTCCCTCACACATGCCTCTTTGTACAGTTCACAGATGTCCTACACAAACAGAGGGTAGATAGTGATGACGTCTAACTGATAGGTTCAACACTAAGGCATCTAGTTCTTTGCTAACACATAGGGCATAATGACAGAATATACTGCAGAAGAGATGGGGAGGGTGATATGTGTATGTGTGTGTGTGTGTGTGTGTTGAGGCGTTAGGTAGGTAGATGATGTCACCTTGACAAACCTCCTGAGCTCTGCGTCCATCTGGTCCATGTTTATCTCCCTCCACTTGGTCATTGTCCAGACCTCCACACTGCACTGCATAGATAAATATACACAAATGAATGAATGGGGAGCCTTAATGGGACCGTTTTGAAGTTACCAGGGACACACTGGTGTTATCCTGAAGAGAGAGGAGAGGGCTTCCACAGCTCTGGGGTTATATTATGGCGTTATCCTGAAGAGAGAGGAGAGGGCTTCCACAGCTCTGGGGTTATATTATGGTGTTATCCTGAAGAGAGAGGAGAGGGCTTCCACAGCTCTGGGGTTATATTATGGTGTTATCCTAAAGAGGGAGGAGAGGGCTTCCACAGCTCTGGGGTTATATTATGGTGTTATTCTAAAGAGAGAGGAGAGGGCTTCCACAGCTCTGTTGTTATATTATGGTGTTATCCTGAAGAGAGAGGAGAGGGCTTCCACAGCTCTGGGGTGATATTATGGTATTATCCTACAGAGGAGAGGGCTTCCACAGCTCTGGTGTTATTCTAAAGAGAGAGGAGAGGGCTTCCACAGCTCTGTTGTTATATTATGGTATTATCCACAAGAGAGAGGAGAGGGCTTCCACAGCTCTGTTGTTATATTATGGTATTATCCTAAAAGAGAGGAGAGGGCTTCCACAGCTCTGTTGTTATATTATGGTATTATCCTAAAGAGAGAGGAGAGGGCTTCCACAGCTCTGTTGTTATATTATGGTATTATCCTAAAGAGAGAGGAGAGGGCTTCCACAGGTCTGGGGTTATGTTATGGTGTTATCCGGGTCAAACAGCCTGTCTGTCCCTGACCGCCAGCACGTGTCCCATCCCCTCCACTAAGACACCACGATCGCCCTCAGACACAGCCTGCCTCAGCCCCTCGTCTTGGCCCGCACAAACTGCTCCAGCTCATCCAGACTGGGCGGGTAGGGGAACCATGGATGTAATGTTTAAACAGTAGATAGTGCTGACTAAATTAGAGGTCAAGTCTTAAACAGTAAATAGCCTCTGAAGTGTGTGCAATGTTTTCTCCTCATCATAGCTCCACCAATAAACAACGTTATTCTCCTGATCATAGCTCCACCAATAAACAACGTTTTCTCCTGATCATAGCTCCACCAATAAACAATGTTTTTCTCCTGATCATAGCTCCACCAATAAGCAATGTTTTTCTCCTGATCATAGCTCCACCAATAAACAATGTTATTCTCCTGATCATAGCTCCACCAATAAGCAATGTTTTTCTCCTGATCATAGCTCCACCAATAAACAATGTTATTCTCCTGATCATAGCTCCACCAATAAACAATGTTATTCTCCTGATCATAGCTCCACCAATAAACAATG
Source organism: Oncorhynchus tshawytscha (assembly GCF_018296145.1). Lineage (NCBI taxonomy): Eukaryota > Metazoa > Chordata > Actinopteri > Salmoniformes > Salmonidae > Oncorhynchus > Oncorhynchus tshawytscha. The sequence goes on from NW_024609712.1 coordinate 60,916, forward strand.
TTATTCTCCTGATCATAGCTCCACCAATAAACAATGTTATTCTCCTGATCATAGCTCACCAATAAACAATGTTATTCTCCTGATCATAGCTCCACCAATAAACAATGTTATTCTCCTGATCATAGCTCCACCAATAAACAATGTTATTCTCCTGATCATAGCTCCACCAATAAACAATGTTATTCTCCTGATCATAGCTCCACCAATAAACAATGTTATTCTCCTGATCATAGCTCTACCAATAAACAATGTTATTCTCCTGATCATAGCTCCACCAATAAACAATGTTATTCTCCTGATCACAGCTCCACCAATAAACAATGTTTTCTCCTGATCATAGCTCCACCAATAAACAATGTTATTCTCCGATCATAGCTCCACCAATAAACAACGTTTTTCTCCTGATCATAGCTCCACCAATAAACAATGTTTTTCTCCTGATCATAGCTCCACCAATAAGCAATGTTTTCTCCTGATCATAGCTCCACCAATAAACAATGTTATTCTCCTGATCATAGCTCCACCAATAAACAATGTTATTCTCCTGATCATAGCTCCACCAATAAACAATGTTATTCTCCTGATCATAGCTCCACCAATAAACAATGTTATTCTCCTGATCATAGCTCCACCAATAAACAATGTTATTCTCCTGATCATAGCTCCACCAATAAACAATGTTATTCTCCTGATCATAGCTCCACCAATAAACAATGTTATTCTCCTGATCATAGCTCCACCAATAAACAATGTTATTCTCCTGATCATAGCTCTACCAATAAACAATGCTATTCCTGATCATAGCTCCACCAATAAACAATGTTATTCTCCTGATCACAGCTCCACCAATAAACAATGTTTTCTCCTGATCATAGCTCCACCAATAAACAATGTTATTCTCCTGATCATAGCTCCACCAATAAACAATGTTATTCTCCTGATCATAGCTCCACCAATAAACAATGTTATTCTCCTGATCATAGCTCCACCAATAAACAATGTTATTCTCCTGATCATAGCTCCACCAATAAACAATGTTATTCTCCTGATCATAGCTCCACCAAAAAACAATGTTTTTCTCCTGATCATAGCTCCACCAATAAACAATGTTTTTCTCCTGATCATAGCTCCACCAATAAACAATGTTATTCTCCTGATCATAGCTCCACCAATAAACAATGTTATTCTCCTGATCATAGCTCCACCAATAAACAATGTTATTCTCCTGATCATAGCTCCACCAATAAACAATGTTATTCTCCTGATCATAGCTCCACCAATAAACAATGTTATTCTCCTGATCATAGCTCCACCAATAAACAATGTTATTCTCCTGATCATAGCTCCACCAATAAACAATGTTATTCTCCTGATCATAGCTCCACCAATAAACAATGTTATTCTCCTGATCATAGCTCTACCAATAAACAATGTTATTCTCCTGATCATAGCTCCACCAATAAACAATGTTATTCTCCTGATCACAGCTCCACCAATAAACAATGTTTTTCTCCTGATCATAGCTCCACCAATAAACAATGTTATTCTCCTGATCATAGCTCCACCAATAAACAACGTTTTTCTCCTGATCATAGCTCCACCAATAAACAATGTTATTCTCCTGATCATAGCTCCACCAATAAACAATGTTATTCTCCTGATCATAGCTCCACCAATAAACAATGTTATTCTCCTGATCATAGCTCCACCAAAAAACAATGTTTTTCTCCTGATCATAGCTCCACCAATAAACAATGTTTTTCTCCTGATCATAGCTCCACCAATAAACAATGTTATTCTCCTGATCATAGCTCCACCAATAAACAATGTTATTCTCCTGATCATAGCTCCACCAATAAACAATGTCATTCTCCTGATCATAGCTCTACCAATAAACAATGTTTTTCTCCCGATCAGAAATCCACCAAGAAACAATGTAGGTTTTTTTGTTTGCTGTTGTGATGGAAATTATTTTGCTGCTGAACCCAACCCATCCTGACAACACACACTTGGGAGGAGCACACATTGAATTCTGCTAGATAAATGAAAAGACGTTCTGTCAGAGGACCTGTCAGTGACGTATGTCATAAGATGTTCCTTGAACATCCAGCTCCGCTTCTTAATGATATTCGGAAGACTGACCTTGAATGACTTGATATCTACTCTGAACCATCCCCCAAACACTCTAACGTCCACCAGCTTCATAGTAGTCAATCTGGAAAATCAAGCAGAAACTGAATTCGAAATCACCTAATTTAGTGACAGATTTGAGTATTGCAGTCTTTTAAAATGTCTACTAGGGTTGGAACATTCCTGTAGATCTCCCCAAATTCCCTGGTTTTCCAGAAATCCCTGTTGGAAAATTCCCAGAATAAACAGGAACACCGGGAATCATCCAAAACGGATTACTGAAAAAAAACAGAATTTTGAATAAAGTTACTGGAATTTTGCAACCCTAGTCTCTGTAGAGCTTTACAATGTCCTAAAATGTAGTCAAATGTTCAAATTGGGAGACTGCTTGTGTAACAGTTTCTTCCATCCCTCTCCTTGCCCCGAACCAGGGACCCTCTGCACACATCAACAACGGACACCCTCAAAGGAAAAGCCACAGCCACAACTATTTCAAGGTCTCAGAGGAAGTGACATCACCAATTGAAACGCTATTAGTGTGCACCCCGCTAACTAGCTAGCCATTTGACATCGGTTACACTCACCTCCCCTTTGATCTCCTCCTTTTCGCAGCAACCAGTGACCGGGTCAACAGCATCAACGTAGCAGTGTTGCTTCCCTCCCTCTCCTCGTCCCTACCTGGACTCGAACCAGGGAGCCTCTGCACACATCAACAGTCACCGTTGAAGCACCATTACCCATTGCTCCACAAAAGCCACAGCCCTTGCAGAGGGCGAGCCATTTCACACCAGTTACACTTGCAAAGTGGATACACACAGTATATCCACAAACTTGTCTCACCTGCTCCTTGAACTTGTCAATAGTAGGTGGGTTGTCTGGAAACACATCCTCTCCATAAGCCTCAACCTCCTCAGTGGTCAACACATGTCCATAGAGGCATTTTATTAGGATCCCCATTATCCCCATCCAACCAAACCATGACCCCACCAGACCAGTAAACATCTATCTAACCAAACCATGACACCACCAGACCAGTAAACATCTAACCAAACCATGACACCACCAGACCAGTAAACATCTATCTAACCAAACCATGACACCACCAGACCAGTAAACATCTATCTAACCAAACCATGACACCACCAGACCAGTAAACATCTATCTAACCAAACCATGACACCACCAGACCAGTAAACATCTATCTAACCCAGCCAAGTCCTAACAGCTGAAATCTGATGATAGTTAGATACCTGATAGCTCTCCATGTCTAGGTGTTCTGCCACCCTCTTCACCCAGACTGACGTCTTAAAACACATCCCCCACCAGGCCCTCCAGCAGCTCATACATGCCGTACCCAGCCTCTCTCTCCATGGCTTTTTTTTTTTTTTTTTTTTTTTTTTTTTTTTGACTTCCGGCGCCGACAGAGATGGCCGCCCCGCCGCGTTCTAGGAAACTATGCAGTTTTTTGTTTTTTTACGTGTTATTTCTTACACTAGTACCCCAGGTCATCTTAGGTTTCATTACATACAGCCGAGAAGAACTACTGAATATAAGATCAGCGTCAACTCACCATCAGTACGACCAAGAATATGTTTTTCGCGATGCGGATCCTGTGTTCTGCCTTACAACCAGTGCAACGGAGTGGATTACATGCAGCGACCCAAAACAATGACTCAGAAAAAGAGGGAAACGAAGCGGTCTTCTGGTCAGACTCCGGAGACGGGCACACCGTGCACCACTCCCTAGCATTCTTCTTGCCAATGTCCAGTCTCTTGACAACAAGGTTGATGAAATCCGAGCAAGGGTAGCATTCCAGAGGGACATCAGAGACTGTAACGTTCTCTGCTTCACGGAAACATGGCTAACTGGAGAGACGCTATCCGAAGCGGTGCAGCCAGCGGGTTTCTCCACGCATCGCGCCGACAGAAACAAACATCTTTCTGGTAAGAAGAGGGGCGGGGGCGTATGCCTTATGACTAACGTGACATGGTGTGATGAAAGAAACATACAGGAACTCAAATCCTTCTGTTCACCTGATTTAGAATTCCTCACAATCAAATGTAGACCGCATTATCTACCAAGAGAATTCTCGTCGATTATAATCACAGCCGTATATATCCCCCCCCAAGCAGACACATCGATGGCTCTGAACGAACTTTATTTAACTCTCTGCAAACTGGAAACGATTTATCAGGAGGCTGCATTCATTGTAGCTGGGGATTTTAACAAGGCTAATCTGAAAACAAGACTCCCTAAATTTTATCAGCATATCGATTGCGCAACCAGGGGTGGAAAGACCCTGGATCATTGTTACTCTAACTTCCGCGACGCATATAAGGCCCTGCCCCGCCCCCTTTCGGAAAAGCTGACCACGACTCCATTTTGTTGATCCCTGCCTACAGACAGAAACTAAAACAAGAGGCTCCCACGCTGAGGTCTGTCCAACGCTGGTCCGACCAAGCTGACTCCACACTCCAAGACTGCTTCCATCACGTGGACTGGGAGATGTTTCGTATTGCGTCAGACAACAACATTGACGAATACGCTGATTCGGTGTGCGAGTTCATTAGAACGTGCGTTGAAGATGTCGTTCCCATAGCAACGATTAAAACATTCCCTAACCAGAAACCGTGGATTGATGGCAGCATTCGTGTGAAACTGAAGGCGCGAACCACTGCTTTTAATCAGGGCAAGGTGTCTGGTAACATGACTGAATACAAACAGTGCAGCTATTCCCTCCGCAAGGCTATCAAACAAGCTAAGCGCCAGTACAGAGACAAAGTAGAATCTCAATTCAACGGCTCAGACACAAGAGGCATGTGGCAGGGTCTACAGTCAATCACGGACTACAGGAAGAAACCCAGCCCAGTCACGGACCAGGATGTCTTGCTCCCAGGCAGACTAAATAACTTTTTTGCCCGCTTTGAGGACAATACAGTGCCACTGACACGGCCTGCAACGAAAACATGCGGTCTCTCCTTCACTGCAGCCGAAGTGAGTAAGACATTTAAACGTGTTAACCCTCGCAAGGCTGCAGGCCCAGACGGCATCCCCAGCCGCGCCCTCAGAGCATGCGCAGACCAGCTGGCCGGTGTGTTTACAGACATATTCAATCAATCCCTATACCAGTCTGCTGTTCCCACATGCTTCAAGAGGGCCACCATTGTTCCTGTTCCCAAGAAAGCTAAGGTAACTGAGCTAAACGACTACCGCCCCGTAGCACTCACTTCCGTCATCATGAAGTGCTTTGAGAGACTAGTCAAGGACCATATCACCTCCACCCTACCTGACACCCTAGACCCACTCCAATTTGCTTACCACCCAAATAGGTCCACAGACGATGCAATCTCAACCACACTGCACACTGCCCTAACCCATCTGGACAAGAGGAATACCTATGTGAGAATGCTGTTCATCGACTACAGCTCGGCATTCAACACCATAGTACCCTGCAAGCTCGTCATCAAGCTCGAGACCCTGGGTCTCGACCCCGCCCTGTGCAACTGGGTACTGGACTTCCTGACGGGCCGCCCCCAGGTGGTGAGGGTAGGCAACAACATCTCCTCCCCGCTGATCCTCAACACTGGGGCCCCACAAGGGTGCGTTCTGAGCCCTCTCCTGTACTCCCTGTTCACCCACGACTGCGTGGCCACGCACGCCTCCAACTCAATCATCAAGTTTGCGGACGACACAACAGTGGTAGGCTTGATTACCAAAAATAACCTCACACTCAACATCAACAAAACTAAGGAGATGATTGTGGACAGGGAGCAGAGGGAACACCCCCCATCCACATCGATGGAACAGTAGTGGTGTCAGTTTTAAAATCACAGACAAAGCACAGCCTCTTCAACCTCAGGAGTCTGAAGAAATTCGGCTTGTCACCAAAAGCACTCACAAACTTCTACAGATGCACAATCGAGAGCATCCTGGCGGGCTGTATCACCGCCTGGTATGGCAACTGCACCGCCCTCAACCGTAAGGCTCTCCAGAGGGTAGTGAGGTCTGCACAACGCATCACCGGGGGCAAACTACCTGCCCTCCAGGACACCTACACCACCCGATGCTACAGGAAGGCCATAAAGATCATCAAGGACATCAACCACCCGAGCCACTGCCTGTTCACCCCGCTGTCATCCAGAAGGCGAGGTCAGTACAGGTGCATCAAAGCTGGGACCGAGAGACTGAAAAACAGCTTCTATCTCAAGGCCATCAGACTGTTAAACAGCCACCACTAACATTGAGTGGCTACTGCCAACACACTGTCAATGACACTGACTCTACTCCAGCCACTTTAATAATGGGAATTGATGGGAAATGATGTAAATATATCACTAGCCACTTTAAACAATGCTACCTTATATAATGTTACTTACCCTACATTATTCATCTCATACGCATACGTAGATACTGTACTCTATATCATCGACTGCATCCTTATGTACTACATTTATCACTAGCCACTTTAACTATGCCACTTGGTTTACATACTCATCTCATATGTATATACTGTACTCGATATCATCTACTGTATCTTGCCTATGCTGCTCTGTACCATCACTCATTCATATATCCTTATGTACATATTCTTTATCCCCTTACACTGTGTATAAGACAGTAGTTTTTTGGAATTGTTAGTTAGATTACTTGTTCGTTATTACTGCATTGTCAGAACTAGAAGCACAAGCATTTCGCTACACTCGCATTAACATCTGCTAACCATGTGTATGTGACAAATAAAATTTGATTTGATTTGATGGTCACCACGGGCCTAGGAGGGGAGAGCACCATGTGGGACTCAAACAGAGGAGCCTGCTGCCTCCACCCTGGTCCTCCCCCAGCCATGTTCTCCACAAAGAAGTCCAGAGAGCGGATGTTGAAATATGGCATCTCATATGAGGGACACTGTACCTGCTGGGATATGCTGAGTATATGATATTTCCTGGAGGTCCAGAAGTTGAGCTCAGCACTGGGCCCTGGGTTCTGGGTTAAGACTCTTAAGAAGCAGCTCAGCACTAGGCCCTGGGTTCAGATCCATCAGAAGCAGCTCAGCACTGGGCTCTGGGTTCAGATCCATCAGAAGCAGCTCAGCACTGGGCTCTGGGTTCAGATCCATCAGAAGCAGCTCAGCACTAGGCCCTGGGTTCAGATCCATCAGAAGCAGCTCAGCACTAGGCCCTGGGTTCAGATCCATCAGAAGCAGCTCAGCACTGGGCTCTGGGTTCAGATCCATCAGAAGCAGCTCAGCACTAGGCCCTGGGTTCAGATCCATCAGAAGCAGCTCAGCACTGGGCTCTGGGTTCAGATCCATCAGAAGCAGCTCAGCACTAGGCCCTGGGTTCAGATCCATCAGAAGCAGCTCAGCACTAGGCCCTGGGTTCAAACCCTTCAGAAGCAGCTCAGCATAATCCTCCTTCAAAATCTTCTGGACCAGATGGGTCCAGCTGATCACCATAGACTCAATGGCATGGACCACTGTCCAGTCATGGCTATCATGCCTGATTCAGAATATAAATGCCCTAAAATCACTCAGACATTGAATACTGTAGTAATGCAGCAGCTGCCCCAAATGGCACCAAGTTTTTCCATATATAGTGCACTACTTTGAACCAGTGAGCTATTAGGGAATAGGGTGCCATTTGGGATGTAGCCCGTATTAGGACCCCTTGGAGTGTGTCTTATGTTCTGATGTTCCTCTGAGAGCCCTCTATCCTGGCTGTAGCGGTTGGGATGGGGAGGACCGTTTTCCCAAAGAACTGTCCCCTAACCATGGACACCTTGTTCCTCATGTTCTCTGAATGACCAACTAGGTCTTGTGACATCAAATGCGACCACGTCTGATGGTTCTTCTCGTTGGACAGTAGTGGCACACACACACACCTTGACAAAGTAGACCTTCTCTATCTGTTCATGTCTTTGGTCTTATGGATAAACACACATGTACCGTAGTCATTGACTACATCTTAATATGATGACTACATGTGGATATTTTGTCACCTTGACCAAATAGAGAAGGCAAAATCTCTCAATGTTTACTGGTCTTTGGTATAAACAAGCAGTGACAAATATTATCTTTAATCTATCAATATAGGTCTAACCTTATTTCATGCTAGTTGTTTAATTATTTAACATAATTCAGGTCAGAATCATTTAGTGGACTGACTGACTGTAATATGGATTGGGGACTGGGTCAAAACAACAACGCTTGATTACCTGTTCAACAGTGAATGACATCTGTGGAAGAAGAGGCTGGGAGACCAAGCCAAAAAGTTTCCTGCAGTTTTCAGCAATTATGGACACAGCTTTCTTCTTGAGAACATAACATTATTTGTCTTTAGAAGCAGGTAAGGCCTAAAGATTGATTTACAAAATAGTTAGAAATTACAGGCAGTAGCCATGACAATGTTCCACTGTAAAAAAAAATAGTCAAGTAAAACTATTATTTACAGTCTCCTTGCTCATCGACCCAAAACAATAATGTGTTAACAGCACTAATAACACATTCAAGGACTAAAGTGACTGAGTAACCTTCCAGCCTCACCTCGGGAGCACCAGTCGATGGTAGAGTAAAAAACAATACTTTGCTTTTCGAAGACACCTTTCAGAACTGTCTGGCTTTCCTCTACTGTAACACACTTCTTCTCCCAGGTTTCCTGCCTCACTTCCAAAACCCGACAAAACGTTCGTTTTTATAAACTTTACTCTGTCATCCTCCTAAAAGGGGGGAACATTCTCCTCGAGAGACCTGTTTCATCCTGACACTTCCTTGTCACTAAAACTTCAAAGTTGTGTCACTATATAGCGTTACCTCTCACGTCAAAATCCGCGGGAAAGTATGTAACAGTTTCTGACTATTTGACGAACTAATCATGATTGACGTGAGAGGTATGTACGTATGCTCTCCTGCGCAAGATTTTCCTTTGCTGTGCAGCGTCTCGTTTCCTTGCCGACGATTATACAGATGCTCAAACTTCCTTGTATCTTCAAAGAGAAAACCACTCCTGGAAAAACAAATCTTCCCAAATTGCTCAGTAGTTGTAGTTTTTTTCAAACCATATTCAGGGTTGGGGAGTAACGGATTACATGTAATATGTTACATGTAAGAGATTGCAAAACCGGCAACTGTAATCCGTTACATTGCCAGCAAAAATATTGTAATCAGATTACAGATACTTTTGAAAAACTAGATGATTACTTCGAGGATTACTTTTAAATTCAGAAAAGATGTTTACGAAAAAAAATGTTTGACACTCCTCTGTTTTCTCAATGACATTCAAATCAGCATTGAAAAAAATCTCATATTTAAATTGATTCCACTTGAGCGAGTCTGACCACAACTCAGAGACCACTGTGATGACACACCAAATGTGTTTGATGGATCGCGGGAAAAGAGCAGCAATAGCATTTTGTAGGCTACAGTCCAAGCTATGTCTTCCATTGGTGCGACTGCTGTCGGCATCCAAAGATTATACAATTTGAATAAACGCTTGGAGGTAAGGATGACAGCTGTGGTGTAGTCTACGGCGATATAGATTTCACTTATTGTTGATATCTACATAGCGCATTGATGTGAATCACACTGCTGCTCTCTCATTTAGCTATTTGCGCCTTACGGATTGTGGTTGTTGTGGATGGCTGTTCACAAATCTAAATGTGTATTTGAACCAAGTAATGGTTGAATTCAAGAAGTTTATGCTGCCTATCAATCATTGTTTTTGAAACCAGTGGACAGCCAGTGAAGAAATGCGCTCGTGGACATCTGCATAGTGCGGATCATATAAATAATAAAAGTGCGGCTTTTATCAGTGGTGGAAAAAGTACTCAATTGTCATACTTGAGTAAAAGTAAAGATACCTTAATAGAAAATGACTCAAGTAAAAGTGAAAGTCACCCAGTAAAATACTACTTGAGTAAAAGTCTAAAAGTATTTGGTTTTAAATATACTTAAATATCAAAAGTAAAACATATAAATCATTTCTTATTCCTTATATCAAGCCAACCAGACGGCACAATGCTCTTGTTTTTTAATTATTATTTATGTATCTTCAAGGGCACACTCCAACACATCATTTACAAATAAAGCATTTGTCTTTAGTGAGTCCACCAGATCAGAGGCAGTGGGGGTGAACAGGGATGTTCCCTTGACAAGTCTGTGAATTGGACCATATCCCTGTGCTGCTAAGCATTCAAAATGTAATGAGTACTTTTGGGTGTCAGGGAAAATGTATGGAGTAAAAAGTACATAATTTTCTTTATGAATGTAGTGAAGTAAAAGTAAAAGTTGTCAAAAATATAAATAGTAATATAAATAGTAAAGTACAGACACTAAAAAAACGACTTAAGTAAAAATACTTTAAGGTACTACATAAGTACTTTACACCACTGGCTTATATTGCTCAATCTAATTCATGCTGATAAAATACATCCATATGCCTAATGCACACATGCTCAAACTTGCACACTTTTGATAGACTTAAAGGGGCAATCTGTAGTTGCTACATACATTTTTGGACTTATATAATATATATATATATATATATATATATATATATATATATATATGAATGTAAAGATATAATTTAATCGTATCATTATATGTAGTAGAAAGCGATGGGTTAGAAAAAGCCTACATGACCAACCCATAAAGTAAAATGTAACATCCATATATGGCCAGCTATGTAAACTTTAACATTGATTTATCCTGCAATAGATCATTCAATTGGTAACATACATTTGTGTCTTCTTCTAATGCCTCTTAAGAGGAAAGTAATCTAAAGGTAATTGAATGTAATCAGATTACATTACTGAGTTTGTGTAATCCAAATGTTACGTTACTAATTACAATTTTGGACAGGTACAGTAATTAGTAACTGTAACAGATTACATTTTGAAAGTAACCTACAGTACCCAACCCTGACAATATTTTATAATAATTACTAGTTGACTACAGAAAGAGCATGGCAAATGTAGGTAGTGGAATAACCTAAATTGCAATCCAGGGTAAGTTTGTTGAATAAATTCACCTGCATTGATGTAGAATTGTGTTTGGACAATATTCAACATGTAGATCAAACTGTTAAATGCAATACAATTGTATTGAACTGATGATCCCAACTGTAGGCTGGGATGTTGTAGGTGTTGTCCTTTGGGACTATGGGGCCCAGGGGGTGATCATCTCCATTTTAGGGGTTTGTGTGTACAATACTGTCCAATGTCCATGGCAACAGACAGTCCTGTGACAGGGGCTGAACTCAGCTTTCTAAAGCCCTAACACTGGTCAGGGTAGATAAGGAGAGGAACGGAGAAGTGTAATTTCAGACTTCCGACTAGCACGTGAGTGCAGAACTAGTAGACATGCATGTGGTGAGTTCATCCATATAGTAATTGTGCTGAAATGTAATATATTTAGATAAGGTTAGCAGCCCATAAGCCGATGCATTTCAGAGTTATATTGATGATCACTAAGGTTAATATGACCATATTGATTATCAATTTTCACAACGCAAAGACAAATGTACCCAAGAACCTTCAACCCTCGTAATGCGATTATGAATCATGCAAACATGAAAATATGTTTTTGCCATTATCTCCAAATTCAGCACTCTCAATTATAAAGAGTCCTGTATAGGAGGATGACGAATGTGGGAACTTGTCTTCTTGAATTCTTGAGATGTGGTCAATAATGCAATTACCTGCAAATAATGACAGACATTTTGTCAAATTTGACTGCAGTTCATTATTATTAACATTACTACTTCCAGATTACAGCAACCTGACCTATGTTGTGTTTCCTTTCTTACACCGGCTACACCAGGGGGAGGAAACCCTGGTCCTGGAGGACTGCAGCCACTTCATGTGTTTGATTTAACCAACCTGGAAGACCAGGTGTGTTGAATATAGGCAATCACTGAACTGATCAGTTAACTCAGTTGGTCAGGTGTGGTGCCGAGTTGGAACAAAATCCTGCAGTACCTGTGGCACTGCATGAACAGGGTTGCCTGCCCCTGGGCCACAGAGGAGGCTACCTATTTTCAGAACTCGGTTCTACTCAACACGTGGTAGTGTTGAGTAGACCAACCCTCACCTTTGATGTAGGCTAGATAGCTAGAGTAAGACAGCATGTCAAGGATGCCCCCTGCAGGATATAGGCAGCCTACCAAGGGCGCATCGGCCTTTCACACAACTGTTCATCTCCAGCAGGATAGACTGTGCTTAGCTTTCTATTTAGACTGTGCTTAGCTTTCTATTTAGACTGTGCTTAGCTTTCTATAGCTTTCTATTTAGACTGTGCTTAGCTTTCTATAGCTTTCTATTTAGACTGTGCTTAGCTTTCTATAGCTTTCTATTTAGACTGTGCTTAGCTTTCTATAGCTTTCTATTTAGACTGTGCTTAGCTTTCTATAGCTTTCTATTTAGACTGTGCTTAGCTTTCTATAGCTTTCTATTTAGACTGTGCTTAGCTTTCTATTTAGACTGTGCTTAGCTTTCTATAGCTTTTATTTAGACTGTGCTTAGCTTTCTATAGCTTTCTATTTAGACTGTGTTTAGCTTTCTATTTAGACTGTGCTTAGCTTTCTATAGCTTTCTATTTAGACTGTGCTTAGCTTTCTATAGCTTTCTATTTAGACTGTGCTTAGCTTTCTATTTAGACTGTGCTTAGCTTTCTATAGCTTTCTATTTAGACTGTGCTTAGCTAGCTTTCTATTTAGACTGTGCTTAGCTTTCTATAGCTTTCTATTTAGACTGTGCTTAGCTTTCTATAGCTTTCTATTTAGACTGTGCTTAGCTTTCTATAGCTTTCTATTTAGACTGTGCTTAGCTTTCTATTTAGACTGTGCTTAGCTTTCTATAGCTTTCTATTTAGACTGTGCTTAGCTTTCTATAGCTTTCTATTTAGACTGTGCTTAGCTTTCTATTTAGACTGTGCTTAGCTTTCTATAGCTTTCTATTTAGACTGTGCTTAGCTTTCTATTTAGACTGTGCTTAGCTTTCTATAGCTTTCTATTTAGACTGTGCTTAGCTTTCTATTTATAGCTTTCTATTTAGACTGTGCTTAGCTTTCTATTTAGCTTGCTTAGCTTTCTATTTAGACTGTGCTTAGCTTTTAGCTTTCTATTTAGACTTTAGCTATTTAGACTGTGCTTAGCTTTTTAGATAGCTTTCTATTTAGACTGTGCTTAGCTTTCTATAGCTTTCTATTTAGACTGTGCTTAGCTTTCTATAGCTTTCTATTTAGACTGTGCTTAGCTTTCTATAGCTTTCTATTTAGACTGTCTATAGCTTTCTATTTAGACTGTGCTTAGCTTTCTATAGCTTTCTATTTAGACTGTGCTTAGCTTTCTATAGCTTTAGACTGTGCTTAGCTTTTTCTATTTAGACTGTGCTTAGCTTTCTATAGCTTTCTATAGCTTTCTATTTATACTGTCTATAGCTTAGACTGTGCTTAGCTTTCTATTTAGACTTTGCTTAGCTTGCTATAGCTTTCTATTTATACTGTGCTTTTCTATTTAGACTGTGCTTAGCTTTCTATAGCTTTCTATTTTTAGCTTTCTATAGCTTTTAGACTGTGCTTTCTATAGCTTTCTATTTAGACTGTGCTTAGCTTTCTATAGCTTTCTATTTATACTGTGCTTAGCTTTCTTAGCTTTCTAGCTTTTATAGCTTTCTACTGTGCTTAGCTTCTATTTAGCTTTCTTATAGCTTTCTATTTAGACTGTGCTTAGCTTTCTATAGCTTTCTATTTAGACTGTGTAGCTTTCTATTTAGCTTTCTATAGCTTTCTATTTAGACTGTGCTTAGCTTTCTATAGCTTTCTATTTAGACTGTGCTTAGCTTTCTATAGCTTTCTATTTATACTGTGCTTAGCTTTCTATAGCTTTCTATTTAGACTGTGCTTAGCTTTCTATAGCTTTCTATTTAGACTGTGCTTAGCTTTCTATAGCTTCAGTCTGAACAGTCTGGAGAATCAGGGGGCTTTGTTTCATGGGATTTAACTAGATGTTTAAATGACAAAACAGTAGAATCGCTAAAATGAATCACTGAAATCAAATTAATTAAAATAATAACAAACTTTACTGTAGTTGGAAGAAAGGTGCTCTCCAAAAGTCTGCCTATTCTTGATGAGGCATGTCACCACGTCAGAAGGGAAATAAAAGCCTTCAGTTTTCTGACTCTCAAGACGATGCTACATTTGATTATGAAGAATTCTGACGTTGCATTGGGTAGGTTAGCTATCATGTCCTGCAGAGGGCACTGCTTTGTCTCTTTTAGCAGACTTCTCTCAAGACAACGCTTGACTTTTTCCTGCCTCTGAGTTCCCCTCGCATTATGCAACAGAGTGAAATACAACGGTGAGTTTTTAACATGAAATCCAAACAAGAACTGGCCTATTAGATCAGATTGTGCGATTTCAACATTGATGAGGTGTGTTTTTCAGTAGCCTCTGTCTATTTTTACAGCAATTAGGCAAACGTCTATACGTCAGCAGTGCCACTAAAATGCAGTCAAATGTAGGCTAAACTTATACTATAATAAACTGCATCACTGTGCCATGTGTGAATTAATAAAGACAATGTCAGTGATGAAATGAATAGGGCCGACTGATAGGCCTACGACACAACACAAACATAGCTGTACGCTATTCAATCAATCTGAAAGTGTAGCCTAACATGGTAACGGCTATGTGGCTGTCGGAAAGCCCGTAGCTATCGATGGAAATAGTTGATCTTTACACGCACAGGTTGTGTAACTTTAATGTAGAAATGTAGGATGCATTTTTAAATGATAAAGAAGTGAATATCGTACAATTTGAACAGCATAAAGTCAATAGTCCTACTAACGACCTGAATGAGTATTATTTATTAGTATAGACTAATGTTGGCGCATGTATTTGTTTATTTATTTCGGTTATTTATTTTATCATGGAATTCCTTACATCCCCATATTATTATTCTTTTTAAATGGGTCTATAAAGACAAAAAAACACAAGGAAAACATCTCGATAGATATCAATGCAGATATGAGCCCACATCAAACCTAATAGTCTAAAAATCAACGATGCATTTACTAAAAATAATCCATATTGATAAACAAACAAACAAACACGTAATTTTTTTTATACCGCTGGAATTGTGTTACAGCAGAGAGACTAGCATGTCAAATCCGGCCCCATGCAGGTTTCCCATGAGGCTACTGCTGTGTTATGTAAGCCCCCGAATGAACAAATTTGTTATCCCACACCCGAGGGCATCTGTTGATGGATACGCTGTCCTGTGGGACAGAGTAAAGCTCCAGTACAACAGCCGGCGCTTATCTTGAAAGGCTTGTTTTAAGTGTTCCTCTGTTAATATACAAAAGATTTAAGGACACCCATTACCTGACTATTGTGGTATAATCCCATGGTTTTGTGTTAAACGTGCACAGTTGATAGTTTGGACATATGTCTGCTACTTAAATATCCAATTCAGCCGTTTTTATCTCAATATCAAAACATTTCTTGGTAACAATTGAGTACCTTACTGTGATTGCTTTCAATTAAAATGTTCAAAAATAAACAAAAAGCGCTTTCTCAATCAATCATTTGCTAGGACTGTCTGAGTGGGAGGGGGAAACTGAAAATATATTATTATTATTGGTCTATTAACTAATTTACCACCTGGTGACGTCACCAGGCAGGCCAAAACTCCATTCCCCGAAACAGTTAGAAATTTCAGGCAGTCTTTTCAAACAGCTCTTACACTAAAAGGGAATTATCATCATTTTCACAATTCAACAGTATTATTCCTACCTCGTTGTGTGGAATAATATAAAACACTTGGAATCGCTTTTTTGACTGCACTGGGCCCTCAAGGGTTTTAGTATTCATTTACAGGCTTTCAATATTTGTTTTATTGCAGGTATGTCCCACCAAACGATGTCAGAAAATTATAATTGAATCTTTAATCAAAATAAGCTAAATATATTAAAGCCATAATATTCTAGAATCAGGACCTAACCAGTATATTGTCCGTTAATGTGAGTCACACAAAACTATTTTTCACAATTTAATAGTCCAGAATATTGAAAGATACATGCATATCTTATTCGCTTAGAATTTCACATCACTCCATGTCGCTCTCTTTAAAAAAATTAAATACTGAAAACTGTATCTCAAAACCCAAGAAAATATTAAGAAAATATAAGAAAATATATTTGATCAAATGGAGCCATAAGTAATAGCCTAATATAATTTATTGTACAGCAACCCTTCCAAGACATGGCCTGCCGGTCCTGCACAGTGATCCATGGTAGCACAGTTACTGCACAGGGGAGTGTTTGGTGTGTGTAGTGGGTGTGGAGGGGTGTGGAGGACTTAGACTAAGGGGAGTGGTGGGACACTGGGGGAGGGGAGAGGAGGGGTGGTGTGGGACACTGAGGGGAGGGGAGAGGAGGGGTGGTGTGGGACACTGAGGGGAGGGGAGAGGAGTGGTGGGGTGGGACTGAGGGGAGGGGGGAGAGGAGGGGTGGTGTGGGACACTGAGGGGAGGGTAGAGGAGGGGTGGTGTGGGACACTGAGGGGGGAGGGGAGAGGAGTGGTGGGGTGGGACTGAGGGGAGGGGAGAGGAGGGGTGGTGTGGGACACTGAGGGGGAGGGGAGAGGAGGCGTGGGACACTGAGGGGAGGGCAGAGGAGGGGTTGGGTGGGACACTGAGGGGAGGGGAGAGGAGGGGTGGGACACTGAGGGGAGGGGAGAGGAGGCGTGGGGTGGGACACTGAGGGGAGGGGAGAGGAGGGGTGGGACACTGAGGGGAGGGGAGGGGTGGGGTGGGACACTGAGGGGAGAGGAGGGGTGAGGTGGAACACTGAGGGGAGGGGAGAGGAGGGGTGGGGTGGGACACTGAGGGGAGAGGGAGTGGAGGGGTGGGGTTGGACACTGAGGGGAGGGGAGGGATGGGACACTGAGGGGAGGGGAGAGGAGGGGTGGGACACTGAGGGGAGGGGAGAGGAGGGGTGGGGTGGGGAGGGGAGAGGAGGGGTGGGAGACATGAGAGGGGTAGAGAAGGGGTGGCGTAGGGGGCTGGGACCAGACTGTGGAGGAGACCTGTGGGGACGGGACTGGGACTCCCGAGGATTCCCAGTCCACTTGTGTCTGAAGGGCTGGATGGTTTATCCCACTTAATCAGCATCCTCTGAGACTGGCACTACCCCTGTGGTCATAAGACCTGCATGGGGTCACTGTGGAGGAGTCTAAATGAAGTGAGGCCCACGGAGACAATGGTTCTGTCAATCAGACTTAACCTGACTTACTTGTGTAATTATTCACTCCATAAATGCAAATTAAATCTCTCCAGTGTTATTTTAGTATAACATACAGGACAATATTGGGCCGCAGGTAGAGAGGTTTGAGTCATGTCTTTGCATGTCCTCTACCTACATCGTTGTTCACATTCTTGTCAAATGTGTGATTGATACAGTAGGACTTTACTACAGAGTTAGATACTATATTTCTACCCACAGATGAATTGGACAGTGGACACACAAAACAATAATTTTCTATCACAGTGTTGACTCCCATCATCTCCAAACCCTCCAGTATCATCATAAGATCAGATCCATCCACAGACAGTGACAAATCACACCATGCATAACATGCTGCAGCATGACCCTGAAAAACAACTGATGAAAAAGTTGCAATGAACATACATAGGCATCGTCACGATCAAAACATATATATATATATACAGTGGGGCAAAAAAGTATTTAGTCAGCCCCCAATTGTGCAAGTTCTCCCACTTAAAAAGATGAGAGAGGCCTGTAAATTTTCATCATAGGTACACTTCAACTATGACAAACAAAATGAGAAAAAAAATCCAGAAAATCACATTGTAGGATTTTTAATGAATTTATTTGCAAAATATGGTGGAAAATAAGTATTTGGTCACCTACAAACAAGAAAGATTTCTGGCTCTCACAGACCTGTAACTTCTTCTTTACGAGGCTCCTCTGTCCTCCACTCGTTACCTCTCTCATCTTTTTAAGTGGAAGAACTTGCACACTTGGTGGCTGACTAAATACTTTTTTTGCCCCACTGTATATGTACTGTATATATATATATATATATATATATACACATGAGATACACATTATATATATATATGTATGTATGTATGTATATATATATATATATACACATGAGATACACATTATATATATATATATATGTATGTATGTATATATATATATATACACATGAGATACACATTATATATATATATATATATGTATGTATGTATATATATATATATATACACATGAGATACACATTATATATATGTATGTATGTATGTATGTATGTATGTATGTATGTATGTATGTATATATATATATATATATATATATATACACATGAGATACACATTATGTATATATATATATATATATATATATATATATAATGTGTATCTCAGAAAGCCAACAGGTAAATGAAGATGTGACATTGCTTCCTGCAATTAGCCCGAGCTCGTCTCTTCCGCTGCTGTTTGGGCCATCATTTGTAGTTATTGGGATGGCACAGTGGTTTGGAGGTTGTAGCGGTAATGTCCTGGGGGCAGCTGTCAGTCCTACCCCATTATAAATGACAGAGCTGAGCGAGCCTCCTTGGCTGACTCTCAACACTCCGGGCTTCCTTCGGGGCCTTGCGTAGAAGCATTTGTCAGAGCGTGTGCCCTTTTGGTTTTCTAATCGCAGCGCAAGCTGTGGAATGCTGGCCCTCGATGAGATATTCCGCTCACAAACAGTGATTTATGTTCCTTGCGGTTTGCAGGGTGTTCGATGGTGAGGGGATTGCAGGTGTTGAGGAACTGGAGCCCCAGTACAAGGTTTGAATATGCACAGCTCGTGGTCTTTAGGCACAGCTACATCACAAGGATTAGTGCCTCTGGCCTGCCTGTACTGGGAGGTGGGACAATACATGTTTAAAATGCATATAGGTCCCTACAGTCAGATAGCGATTATACAAACACCCATATATGAAGGATTTCCCCCCCAACACATACTGTAAGTCTATGCCACATACAGCTGAAGCCTGAAGTTTACATACACCTTAGCCAAATACATTTAAACTCAGTTTTTCATAATTCCTGACATTTAATCCTAGTAGAAAGTCCCTGTCTTAGGTCAGTTAGGATCACCACTTTATTTTTAAGAATGTAAAATGTCAGAATAATAGTAGAGAGAATGATTTATTTTAGCTTTTATTTCTTTCATCACATTCCCAGTGGGTCAGAAGTTTACATACACTCAATTAATATTTGCTAACATTGTCTTTAAATTTTTAAACTTGGGTCAAACGTTTCGGGTAGCCTTCCACAAGCGTCCCACAATAAGTTGGGTGAATTTTGGCCCATTCCTTCTGGAAAGCTGGTGTAACTGAGTCAGGTTTGTAGGCATCCTTACTCGCACACGCTTTTTCAGTTCTGCCCACACATGTTCTATAGGATTGAGGTCAGGGCTTTGTGATGGCAGCTCCAATACCTTGACTTTGTTTACCTTAAGCCATTTCGCCACAACTTTGGAAGTATGCTTGGGGTCATGTCCATTTGGTAGACCCATTTGCAACCAAGCTTTAACTTCCTGACTGTCTTGAGATGTTGCTTCAAAATATCCACATAATTTTCCATCCTTATGATGCCATGTATTTTGTGAAGTGCACCAGTCCCTCCTGCAGCAAAGCACACCCACAACATGATGCTGCCACCCCGTGCTTCACGGTTGGGATGGTGTCCTTCGGCTTGCAACCCCTCCCTTTTTCCTCCAAACATAAAGATGGTCATTATGGCCAAATAGTTCTATTTTTGTTTCATCAGAAAGAAAAAGTATGATCTTTGTCCCCATGTGCAGTTGCAAACTGTAGTCTGACTTTTTTATGGCAGTTTTGGAGCAATGGCTTATTCCTTGCTGAGCGGCCTTTCAGGTTATGTCGATATAGGACTTGTTTTACTGTGGATATAGATAATTTTGTACCTGTTTCCTCCAGCATCTTCACAAGGTCCTTTGCTGTTGTTCTGGGATTGATTTGCACTTTTTGCACCAAAGTACGTTCATCTCTAGGAGACAGAACGCGTCTCCTTCCTGAGAGGTATGACGGCTGCATGGTCCCATCGTGTTTATACTTGCGTACTATTGTTTATACAGATGAACGTGGCACCTTCAGGCATTTGGAAATTACTCCCAAGGATGAACCAGACTTGTTGAGGTCTACAATTTTTTTTATGAGGTCTTGGCTGATTTTTTTTGGTTTTCCCATGATGTCAAGCAAAGAGGCACTGAGTTTGAAGGTATGCCTTGAAAAAAAAATCCACAGGTACACCTCCAATTGACTCAAATGATGTCAATTAGCTTATCAGATGCTTCTAAAGCCATGATAATTTTCAGGAATTTTCGGAGCTGTTTAAAGGCACAGTCAACTTAGTGTATGTGAACTTCTGACCCACTGGAATTGTGATACAGTGAATTATAACTCAAATAATCTGTCTGTAAACAATTGTTGGAAAAATTACTTGTATCATGCACAAAGTAGATGTCCTAACCAACTTGCCAAAACTATAGTTTGTTAACAAGAAACTTGTGGAGTTGTTGACAAAACAAGTTTTAATGACTCCAACCTAAGTGTATGTAAACTTCCGACTTCAACTGTATATACATCGCTATATGTAGTAGGGAACAACCTGATTTCTCCAAGAGAGACCTGATCCTGGATCATCCTTATTTAGTTGTCTGTGGATCAACAATGCATCAACCAATCAGATAAAATGACAATCCGGGATCAACAATGCATCAACCAATCAAATAAAATGATGATCCGGGATCAACAATACATCAAATAATCAGATAAAATGACGACCAAGGATCAACAATATATCAACCAATCAGATCAAATGACAACCAAGGATCAACAATACATCAACATATCAGATAAAATGATGATCTGGGATCAACTCAGCTTCTGTAAATTATATCACATAATCAACACAGTAAAATGAACATTTGTTATTTGTTTTTATAACATAAAAATTGGATCTAAGTCGAGCACAGTTCATCACCAATCGGTAAATATATCAAAGAGTGCCTGTCTACATACTGTAGATAATTAGTTTGGAGAATAAATATGTTATACCTCCAGATCTAGACAAGCAGTGTTGTTGATAAGCAGTGTAGGCTAGTGTTCAACATACCGCTTAGCTTGTCCTCTCTTTATGGAGTAACCCAGCTGACCTTTGCCCCCGATTTGTATTGAAAGTCACAACATAAAATCAAGAAGGCAAAACGGAGAGAGGTTTTTTTTTCACAGCTCTAGTGTTTGCCCTCTCTCCACCACTTATGCTGCTTTGGTGTCTACTTTAAAAGGTCATTGAAGCTTGGAGAGCACATCCTTTTTGTCATGCAAAGCAGAGCTAGGTCCTTTTAGCTCTTTAGCTTCAACTGGAGAATTGGCGTTGAGAAATAAAGATTCCATTGTTGTGAAATTCCCCTCCGGCTTTGTTGTGAGATTTACGATTGCTTTTGTGAATGAGTGTTTTGGCAGGAGGCTACTGCAATATTTCACTGAGATACATATATTTTATGGAAACATCCACAATATTTTATATGTGAAGAAGTCACAGTTCAAATGACTTTTTTAAAACTATGTGAGTTTCACAATGTGTGATAAAAAACAAATCTGCACCATTTGTGTGTTTAGATCATTGTTACTGTGCTGTTGACTTATTGTTACTGTGTTGTTGACTTATTGTTACTGTGCTGTTGACTTATTGTTACTGTGTTGTTGACTTATTGTTACTGTGTTGTTGACTTATTGTTACTGTGCTGTTGACTTATTGTTACTGTGTTGTTGACTTATTGTTACTGTGTTGTTGACTTATTGTTACTGTGTTGTTGACTTATTGTTACTGTGTTGTTGACTTATTGTTACTGTGTTGTTGACTTATTGTTACTGTGTTGTTGACTTATTGTTACTGTGTTGTTGACTTATTGTTACTGTGTTGTTGACTTATTGTTACTGTTGTTGACTTATTGTTACTGTGTTGACTTGACTTATTGTTACTGTGTTGTTGACTTATTGTTACTGTGTTGTTGTTGTTACTGTGTTGTTGACTTATTGTTACTGTGTTGTTGACTTATTGTTACTGTGTTGTTGACTTATTGTTACTGTGTTGTTGACTTATTGTTACTGTGTTGTTGACTTATTGTTACTGTGTTGTTGACTTATTGTTACTGTGTTGTTGACTTATTGTTACTGTGTTGTTGACTTATTGTTACTGTGCTGTTGACTTATTGTTACTGTGTTGTTGACTTATTGTTACTGTGCTGTTGACTTATTGTTACTGTGTTGTTGACTTATCATTTTATTTTTTAATGAACTTGTTCCCCTTTCTTAGTCTATTAAGTCCCTATAGCAGCCTAGATATTACAACTGTGAAACAGAACAATATTGTACAAAATGTACACATGTTTCTGTACATTACCATAAAACAACCCCTTTGTGCAGGCAAACCATTTTGATTTATAAATTGTTGTCAATGTCTATGAATTATTGCTATGGTAACCTAGTCGGTCAACTGGCAGCTTCCACATTACATTAATGTCGATCAAATGTGATGTCATCAGATTATGTGCCTATCAAAAAAATTCCATTCAGAAAATGTGACTGTGGAGACTAAAGTGCAAATGAATGGGTTGAGTGAGTCTGGGTTTTGTCATGACATGTTGCAAACAACTTGACGTGCGCTAACAACCTTCCTCAGTGATTTAATAACAGTCATCTATGTTAGACCCCACCCCCACCCCTCTCTCTCCTTCTTTCTTTGCCAGAGGGATTGCTATAAACTGCACCAATTTACCCGAGTCCAACCATATTGTAATGGGTGCGTCTCTCCAACCCTTCCCCCTTCCCTCTGCTTGTTCCAACCAAGGACAGGGGTCAGTTAGAAGGCCTTTCTGGCCCCGTGGCAGATACATAGTTCCAGGCTCCTCATTGGACAGTACTAGTCCAATGACCTTTTCAACTCTTCTCTCCTCCGTGACCCTAAAATGCCTAGAGCTTGAGGTCATCATTTTCTATGTTTATCTTTCTTGTTTTTCCTTTCACGTTTGAATAAATGTTTGCTCCCAGCTGTAATGAATGTCAAATAATATTATCTTTATACGTTGCACAGTAAAGGTGAGAAGTCTTTATTAATAGTGATTCCTTTGTGTGTCTCTATAGGTGGAAGTATTCATTAGCAGCTCTGCAGTTCTCCTGAAGAAAAGACCGGATCCTACCGGTAAGTTAGACACACTGTATGTACAACACAGCGAAAGGTTAAATTACAGTGTTTTAATTTTCTATTAAGTCATCCGGTGTTCCTTGTTAACAGGGAGACGAATCAGTGTTATTGCAATTATGTGGCGCTCTTAATTCAATTTGCCCCTGTGAACT
Organism: Oncorhynchus tshawytscha; assembly: GCF_018296145.1. Taxonomy (NCBI): domain Eukaryota; kingdom Metazoa; phylum Chordata; class Actinopteri; order Salmoniformes; family Salmonidae; genus Oncorhynchus; species Oncorhynchus tshawytscha. The sequence continues at coordinate 84,500 of NW_024609712.1, forward strand.
AAAATGAGTTCTAAACTTCCCCATTAAACTTAATTGCTGTTCATTCAATTCCATAAAACGGGGGGAATTGTCAGGGGAAATCCTGATCATAAATGTAATTATTTTAATAACGGGGGCGCCGGTGTACTAGTTATCCCCCTCATTACCGTACGTGATTCACTATCGCTCTAGCCTGACAAAACCCAACCAAGATCCTCCTCTGACAATGTATTGGGCTGGAACAGGGCAGGGAACCATCAAACAAAGACATGTTCTACAGGTCAATGTGGAATGTATTGTGTCAGGGTTAGACACCACACAAATCATGGTTTTTGGTGCTTTTCTATCAAATGTCATTCTTTTACCCAGGTTGGAAGCCACATATTTCCAATATTTTCAATCTGATCATTAATAAACTGCTTTGACTCTACACATTGTCTTCCTGTTAGATGTTTAAAAAACAGTAGCATTTATTTTCAGAAGAAGAGAAATGTACCTGGAAGCCCTGATCACAGTCACAAGCTCAGTCTCTCCATGACGCTCGAAAATATCGCTCCCCAAGGTTTCAAAATGGTAGCATTTAGCCCTTCACTGTGCTGTCCCCCCTTTCTCCTTCTATCCTTCCCTCCCTCCCTCCTTCCTCCTATTTCTTCCCATGTCCATTAGACCTTGCAGACTAATCGAGCAGCACCAATTGCTCCCGCGGTGAGATCATTAAGTAAATTATTTTAAGATCAAACGGCCAGCAGTCACAATGAAGTCCTGTGTAATGGTGAAAAGCTCAGAAGTCTCCCCCTCCTCCACCCCCTCCTGTGAAATGAAAGCCCAGTGGGTAGTTGTCTCTTGCACCTATCAGGTGGATACCCAGGCCATTAGACTCCTTTTAGCTGCAGGCTAAGGCAGGACCCGCTAATTGGCTGCAGGAACAAAACCAAACCCACTGACAGGATCAGACTTGCATGCCGCTTTTAAAGAGATGCCAAATTATTGTGAGGGTCCAAAGACAGAAACAGCAGTGACAGGAGGCTAGCTAGCTACCACTGGAATGGTCCACCTAGGAGAGGCAGGAGGCTAGCTAGCTAGCTACCACTGGAATGGTCCACCTAGGAGAGGCAGGAGGCTAGCTACCTAGCTACCACTGTAAATGGTCCACCTACAGTAGGGGGCAGGAGGCTAGCTAGATAGCCACCACTGGAATGGTCCACCTAGGAGAGGCAGGAGGCTAGCAAGGAGAATTAGGCAGAATGGACTAGTGAGGTTGTTCTGGTTACGACATAGGTTATCACAGGAGAGTACAGATTGTTGATTACTTGATAGCCACCTCTGAAAATTGACTTTTGAATCACTTCTGGTACTTTATGGTAAATTAATGTAAGTGTTGTGTTTATAAAGTACATTGCATTCAACCATGTTTACACAATTTTGATGAATTGGACTGATAAACCACATTGATGAAAGAATCAGAATTCCAGGAAAGGTTTTTCCAGCTATACAGCCACTTTCCTCCCTCAAAAGGGGTCTAACGTTGAGATGAGTCCATAATTCAGATCCTATATACATTAGGAGAACTCTATAGGCCTCAACCCCACATGAATGGATAAGATTGGCACCTTGTTTATAATTCAGTCATAGATAGATAGATGGATAGATGGACAGGACGATAGAGAATTACTGAATCTATGTCCCAAATTACACCCTATTCCCTATATAGAGTACACTTTGGACTTTGGACCAGGGAGCCCTATGGGACTATGTAGTGCACTATTATGTAGTGCAAGAAATAGTGCACTACATATGGAATAGGCTGTGTCTCAGATAGCACCCCTGAGGTTCATTGTGGTCTCTCTCTCACATAAGGCCTCAGCTTAGCTGGCCAATTAGAGCATTTGATGAGGTTAGACAGAGGACAGGACTGACAGACATCACTGATCAGAGAGCTGCAGGTATATACAGACAACAGCACAGACATATATCACTGATCAGAGAGCTGCAGGTACAGAGAACAGGACAGACATACATCACTGATCAGACAGCTGCAGGTAGCTACAGAGGACAGCACAGACATATATCACTGATCAGATAGCTGCAGGTACAGAGAATAGGACTGACAGACATCACTGATCAGACAGCTGCAGGTAGCTACAGAGGACAGCACAGACATATATCACTGATCAGACAGCTACAGGTACAGAGAATAGGACTGACAGACATCACTGATCAGACAGCTGCAGGCAGCTACAGAGGACAGCACAGACATATATCACTGATCAGATAGCTGCAGGTACAGAGAATAGGACTGACAGACATCACTGATCAGACAGCTGCAGGTAGCTACAGAGGACAGCACAGACATATATCACTGATCAGACAGCTACAGGTACAGAGAATAGGACTGACAGACATCACTGATCAGACAGCTGCAGGCAGCTACAGAGGACAGGACAGACAGACATCACTGATCAGAGAGCTGCAGGTACAGAGAACAGGATAGTCAGACATCATTGATCAGAGAGCTGCAGGTACAGAGGACACACAGACAGACATTACTGATCAGGGAGCTGCAGGTACAGAGAATAGGAAGTGTGTGTGTGTGTGTGTGTGTGTGTGTGTGTGTGTGTGTGTGTGTGTGTGCCATTAGCTCAGTTCTAAAGCCATTAGACAGACAGTGATTACACACTAAGTGCTGTCCCTGGACGGTGGTTTGACAGCTTGCCTTTTTACTGGGTCAGAGTTCCTGTTGGGTAACATAATTAAGAGCATGGGTGTAGAAAGCAGGTCACTATTATATACAATGGACTTTCCCGTGTATCTCCTTTATAATCTATCTCAGTATAAACCTACACAAGAGAAGTTTCAAATCATATTTGGTTTGTTTGTTTCTGTTGTCTCACTGAAGAATACATACATTTTGCCATCAGAACAGCCTCAATTCATCGGGGCATGCACTCTACAGGGAGGGGTGTCAAACTCATTCCACGGAGGGCCGAGTGTCTGCAGGTTTTTGTTTTTTTGTTACAATTAATCCCTAGACAACCAAGTGAGGGGAGTTCCTTACTAATTAGTGACCTTAATTCATCAATTAAGTACAAGGGAGGAGTGAAAATGCACAGTTACTCATCCCCTGTGGAATGAGTTTGACATTTGTGCTGCGTGAAAACTCCAGCACCATTGCAGTTCTTGACACAAATCGGTGCACCTGGCACCTACTACAATACCCCAGTCAAAGGCACTTACATCTTTGTCTTGCCCATTCACCCTCTGAATGGCACACACACACAATCCATTTCTCAATTGTCTCAAGGCTTAAAAATTCTTCTTTAACCCGTCTCCTCACCTTCATCTACACTGATTGAAGTGGATTTAACAAGTGACATCAATAAGGGATCATAGCTTTCACCTGGATTCACCTGGTCAGTCTGTGTCATGGAAAGAGCAGGTGTTCTTAATGTTTTGTACACTCAGTGTATTTTGCGCTGAATTCTTGCACTCACTCACCCGCACATACAGCGATCCTTTTTCAGTAGTTTGGCTCTGTTTTGACCAAGGAGAGGAGATGGAAACCAATGCATGAGATGTAGTTTTGATTTAAAAAATGACCTTGTTGTCAACTAACATGAATTAAAACGTGAAATCAACAAAAATGTGTACCATGTCACTGGATTTAGGTTGAAAGGGAAAATCCAGTCCAAAAGAAATATGTATTTTTTTTAATACATTTTTTATGAATCCACTGTTCATACAGTCCCAGAATGTGTTGCATGTCAGCAGTCAAGTTTTGAAGATATTGAAGCAAAGTGTCACCAGCCACATCATCATGTATAAAATACCAAAATAGAGTTTTTGGGGGTGGAAAAAAAGGAGGAAAATTCTCCAAATTCCATCACGTTGATGACTTTAATCAGTTTTCCATGTTGATTCAACATCATCAGAAGGAAAGACATTGAGTTGTTTGTTGTTGAAATGACATGGAAACAACACTGACTCAACCAGTGGGTAATGTTGTAGATAGATGAGATAGAAACCAATGCAGCAAAGTGAAGAGCGTGATTTATCCTCCTCCAGCATGGACCGTCAGTCTCATCAATCACATGTTTTAATTAGTGATAGCTCTCCTTTGTGACTGAGAAATGTGCATGTAATTCAATTTGGGGCTCCCCGCAGCTCCGACCCAGTTCTCCCAAGTGAAGATTTGTCAATTCAATGGAAGTTCAGGCAAGGTCCTAATGGTAGAGACAGGGGAAAGGAGTGAATTAGGTAAAGCAATCTGCCACCGCTGACATCATTGTGTTCTGTTGAATGCTGTGGGGCAGGACAGGAGAGACACGTGCTGTAAGCTTTATGACACCCTGCAGTTCCTGTATCTGTACCTATGACTCAATGATATAGGTTTACATAAGGGTTTGGCTATGATAAGATCAGCTGTGGTATGTGGCTCTGCTGGCTTTTTTAATGTCCTTGGTTACAGGGAACTTATCAGTCCGACTTTTTATTTTTTATTTCGTCTTTAACTTTTTTATTCTCTCCCCGTCTCTGTCTTCAGGGAGCTCTTGCTCTATCTAGTCAGCTAAACACCAGCCACTAGTTCATTATTTGTGGGGAAAAGGAAGCAGCCTGTTCAGTACAGCTAAAGCTACAGTATTAAGGATGGCATTATCCGCCATCTGACGTTGTCACCAAACTAAACTCTTAGAAAAAAGGTGCTATCTAGAACCTAAAAATGTTCTTCGACTGTCCCCATAGGAGAACCCTTTGAAGGACCCTTTTTGGTTCCATGTAGAACCCCCCTTTCCACAGAGGGTTCTACATGGAACTCAAAAGGGTTCTACGTGTAACCAAAATGGGTTCTATGGGGACAGCCAAAGAACCATTTTGGAACCCTTTTTTCTGAGTGTATCTATGAACAGATGATCAACCACACCACCCTCGACAGGGACACACTATACTCCAAAACCTCCCAAACAGCCTTGGCCCTGTCGTTGACCTCCTGTACAGGTTTAGAGATTAACACTTCAGGCAAAACAAATCCACCTAATCTGTGTATGGCCCTGCACTGCAGAAAACAATTAACTGACATAACCTCATTGATTTATAGTAGCTATACTGTAAATACTGTCATATTTTTGCCTCAGAGTGAGGGTCAGCATTAAAAGTTACACTATCTGTCAATCTGTCAGGCTGCATTACAAATTCCACCCTAGTCCCTATATTGTGCACTCCTTTTGATCAGAGCCCCATGGGTACCCTATAGACCCTGGTCAAATGTAGTGCACTATATAGGGAATGGGGTGCCATTTGGGATGCGGCCACAGTCTCTGTCCATGTACATGTTTGAAATACCCTGTAGGACCCCAGGCTGTACAGATGGCTGTATGACTGCTCAGGTACCTATTAAAAGCTATTGTACAGGCCTGTACGCCTGTCGTCTCATTTGTAGACCATCTGCTCACAGAACCATGCCAGCAGGTGTGATGTGATTGGTTATCACGGTCAGGATGACCGAACCATGATGATCCAGCAATCTAGTAATGTGATGTTGTTAAATGACTTCAACTACGATGCGCAAACAAGCCTGTCTGTTGGTACTCTTTACACTAGTCTGGACATGGCTGTTGGTATTCTTTACAGTTGTCTAGACATGGCTGTCTGTTGGTACTCTTTACAGTTGTCTGGACATGGCTGTTGGTATTCTTTACAGTTGTCTAGACATGGCTGTCTGTTGGTACTCTTTACAGTTGTCTGGACATGGCTGTTGGTATTCTTTACAGTTGTCTGGACATGGCTGTCTGTTGGTATTCTTTACAGTTGTCTGGACATGGCTGTCTGTTGGTATTCTTTACAGTTGTCTGGACATGGCTGTCTGTTGGTATTCTTTACAGTTGTCTGGTCATGGCTGTCTGTTGGTATTCTTTACAGTTGTCTAGACATGGCTGTCTGTTGGTATTCTTTACAGTTGTCTAGACATGGCTGTCTTTACAGTTGGACATGGCTGTCTGTTGGTATTCTTTACAGTTGTCTAGACATGGCTGTCTGTTGGTATTCTTTACAGTTGTATTCTTTACAGTTGTCTGGACATGGCTGTCTGTTGGTATTCTTTACAGTTGTCTGGACATGGCTGTTGGTATTCTTTACAGTTGTCTAGACATGGCTGTCTGTTGGTATTCTTTACAGTTGTCTGGACATGGCTGTCTGTTGGTATTCTTTACAGTTGTCTGGACATGGCTGCCTGTTGGTATTCTTTACAGTTGTCTGGACATGGCTGTCTGTTGGTATTCTTTACAGTTGTCTGGACATGGCTGTCTGTTGGTATTCTTTACACTAGTCTGGACATGGCTGTCTGTTGGTATTCTTTACAGTTGTCTAGACATGGCTGTCTGTTGGTATTCTTTACAGTTGTCTGGACATGGCTGTCTGTTGGTATTCTTTACAGTTGTCTGGACATGGCTGTCTGTTGGTATTCTTTACAGTTGTCTGGACATGGCTGTCTGTTGGTATTCTTTACAGTTGTCTGGTCATGGCTGCCTCCTTATACAGGACAGTATTGCTGGAGCCTCCGTAGACCTAGTGATGTGTAGAATCACCTTGTCCTTGATACTTCCTCCATGTAATTTGCTTGATGACTGTTGTTTAGTGTGTGTTGACTCTATAGTATTGTCTATTGAATTGAATTGCATTAGATCCAGTGCTGGGTGGAAGCACCTCAACACATCCTCCACTTCATTAGCTTGCTTAGAGTGTTGACTCCAGGGTGCTGTTGACTCTAGTGCGTTGACACTTCATTTTGGATTGTCATTGACTTCATGTGATAGCCTATCTTGCTATTCTGGGATCAATGATGAGGGTTTGGGGAAAGAACTTCTGTGCACTTGTGAGACACATTTGATCTTATTCATGATGTGAGGGTGCTATCAGCATGACTTTGTTTACCCCTTCAGTAATCCATTGAAATGACAATCTAGTGATGGGCAACAAAACAGGTCCCGCTGCCTCTTGCCCTACAAAGAGACCAGGACCTCTTATCCTTCATTTAAACGTTTCTCTTCTGATTCCCTCTTCAATAGGAGACTTAGCTGATACTGAGGGTATAGGGCCCGAGCCGTTACTCAAAACAATGAGAGCTTTCAGAGTTAAAGGGCCCATTCAAATGCTAAAGGCGGCAATAGCTAATTATTTAGTTCTCACCAGACACTTGAAAGTCTCTTATCTGACACATGTTGATGCAAAGTCACTGTAGGGTTATCTATCTCACAGCAGTCATCTATCGCCTTTACTTCCCTATGGGAAGAGAGAGGGAAAAGGAAGGGAAGCCTTCAACACTGTTGATGCTCCTCTCACAAATGTGTATCTGTTATTCTAATCTACTGTAATCTGCACGATTCCACTGTAATCTGCTCTATTCTACTGTATTCTACTCTGCTCTTTTTAATTAGTCCTTTATTTAACTAGGCAAGTCAGTTAAGAACAAAGTCTTATTTACAATGACGGCCTAAGAACAGTTGGTTAACTGCCTTGTTCAGGGGCGGAAAAACAGATTTTTACCTTGTCAACTGGGGGATTTGATCTTGCAACCGTCTGGTTACTAGTCCAACGCGCTAACCACTAAGCTACCTGCCGCCCCACACTGCACTCTGCTCTATTCTACTCTGCTCTATTCTACTCTACTCTATTCTACTCTGTTCTACTCTACTCTATTCTACTCTACTCTACTCTGTTCTACTCTAATCTATTCTACTCTATTCTACTCTACTCTATTCTACTCTAATCTATTCTACTCTAATCTGCTCTGCTCTATTCTACTCTATTCTACTCTGCTCTACTCTACTCTATTCTACTCTATTCTACTCTAATCTATTCTACTCTAATCTGCTCTGCTCTATTCTACTCTATTCTACACTGCTCTATTCTACTGTATTCTACTCTATTCTATTATTCTCTATTACATTCTACTCTATTTTACTCTGCTATACACTGCACTACTCTGCTCTATTCTACTCTGCTCCTCTCTACCCTATTCTACTCTGCTCTGCTTTACTCTTCTCTATTCTACTTTGCTCTGCTTTAGTCTACTCTATTCTACTGTACTGTGCTCTACTCTAGTCTACTCTACTCTACTCTATTCTACTCTATTCTGTTCTACTCTATTCTCTTCTACTCTACTGTAATCGGCTCTACTCTGTTCTACGCTATTCTGCTCTACTCTATTCTACTCTGCTCTGCTCTACTCTACTCTACTATGGTCTACTCTATTCTACTCTATTCTACTCTGCTCTACTATGGTCTACTCTATTTTACTCTATTCTCCTCTCCTCTGCTCTACTCTACTTTATTCTACGCTACTCTATTCTACTCTATTCTATTCTACTCTATTCTACTGTTGGCTTCTCTATTCTATTTGACTCTGTTCTATATGCTTTCCATCTCAGACCATGCATGTACACTACCATTCAAAAGTTTGGGGTTGCTTAGAAATGTCCTTGTTTTTGAAAGAAAAGCACCTTTTTTGTCCATTTAAAATAACATAAAATTGATCAGAAATACAGTGTAGACATCGTTAATGTTATAAATGACTATTGTAGCTGGAAATGGCAGATTTTTAATGGAATATCTACATAGGCGTATAGAGGCCCATTATCAGTAACCATCACTCCTGTGTTCCAATGGAACGTTGTGTTAACTAATCCAAGTTTAGCATTTTAAAAGGCTAATTGATCATTAGAAAACCCTTTTGCAATTATGTTAGCACAGCTGAAAACTGTTGTTCTGATTAAAGAAGCAATAAAACTGGCCTTCTTTAGACTAGTTGAGTATCTGGAGCATCAGCATTTGTGGGTTCAATTACAGGCTCAAAATGGCCAGAAACAAATAATTTTCTTCTGAATCCCGTCAGTCTATTCTTGTTCTGAGAAATGAATGCTATTCCATGTGAGAAATTGCCAAGAAACTGACGCTGTGTACTACTCCCTTTCCAGAACAGTGAAAACTAGCTCTAACCAGAATAGAAAGCACAACTGAGAAAGAGGACAAGTACATTAGAGTGTCTAGTCTGAGAAACAAACGCCTCACAAGTCCTCAACTGGCAGCTTCATTAAATAGTACCCACAAACAGAGGCGATAGAAAGAAGAAAAAGACATATCTCTGACTGAGCAATAAAGAGAAAAGATTAAGATGGGCAAAAGAACACAGACACTGGACAGAGGAAGTCTGGAATTTTTTTTAATGAACAGACAAGTCTAAGTTTGAGGTGTTCAGATCACAAAGAAGAACTTTCATGAGACGCAGAATAAATAAATAAAATGCTGGAGGAGTGATGACGCCATCTGTCAAGCATGGTGGAGGCAATGTGATGGTCTGGGTGCTTTGGTGCTGGTAATGTGGGAGATTTGTACGGGGTAAAAGGGATCTTGAAGAAGGAAGCCTGTCACTCCATTTCGCAACGCCATACCCTGTGGACAGCGCTTAATTGGAGCCAATTTCCTCCTACAACAGGACAATGTCCCAAAGCACAGCTCCAAACTATTTAGGGAAGAAGCAGTCAGCTGGTATTCTGTCTATAATGGAGTGGCCAGCACAGTCACCAGATCCCAACCCTACTGAGCTGTTGTGGGAGCAGCTTGACCGTATGGTACGTAAGAAGTGCCCATCAAGCCAATCCAAATTGTGGGAGGTGCTTCAGGAAGCATGGGGTGAAATCTCTTCAGATTACCTCAAAGAATTGACGACTAGAATGCCAAGGTCTGCAAGGCTGTAATTGCTGAAAATGGAGGATTCTTTGACGAAAGCAAAGTTTGAAGGACACTATTATTTCAATTAAAAAGTCATTATTTACAACCTTGTCAACGTCTTGACTATATTTCCTATTCATTTTGCATCTAATTTCATGTATGTTTTCATGGAAAACAAGGGCATTTGTAAGTGACCCCAAACTTTTGAATGGTAGTGTATATTATCATAAATACTATAGGACAGATATCACATAGTAGATTTAGAATCAGTAAACTGTTCCAAATTCGCTTCAAAATATTCCTAAGAAACTGTTTTGGTATATACAGTTGAAGTCGGAAGTTTACGTACACTTAGGTTGGAGTCATTAAAACTCGTTTTTCAACCACTCCACACATTTCTTGTTAACAAACGATAGTTTTGGCAAGTCAGATAGGACATCTACTTTGTGCATGACACAAGTAATTTGTCCAACAATTGTCTACAGGCAGATTATTTCACTTATAATTCACTGTATCAAAATTCCAGTGGGTCAGAAGTTTACATACACTAAGTTGACCGTGCCTTTAAACAACTTGGAAAATTCCAGAAAGTGATGTCATGGCTTTAGAAGCTTTTGATAGGCTAATTGACATAATTTGAGTCAATTGGAGGTGTACCCGTGGATGTATTTCAAGGCCTAACTTCAAACTCAGTGCCTCATTTCTTGATATCATGGGAAAATCAAAAGAAATCAGCCTCAGAAAAAAGACCTCAGAAAAAAAATTGTAGACCACCACAAGTCTGGTTCATCCTTGGGAGCAATTTCCAAATGCCTGAAGGTGTTGTTCATGTTCATCTGTACAAACAATAGTACACAAGTATAAACACCATGGGACCATGCAGCCGTCATACCTCTCAGGAAGGAGATGCGTTCTGTCTCCTAGAGATGAACAGACTTTGGTGCGAGAAGTGTAAATCAATCCCAGAACAACAGCATAGGACCTTGTGAAGATGCTGGAGGAGACAAGTACAAAAGTATCCACAGTAAAACGAGTCCTATATCGACATAACCTGAAAGGCCGCTCAGCAAGGAAGAAGCCACTGCTCCAAAACCACCATAAAAAAGTCTGACTACAGTTTGCAACTTCACATGGGGACAAAGATCGTACTTTTTGGAGAAGTGTCCTCTGGTCTGATGAAACAAAAATAGAACTGTTTGGCCGTAATGACCATCGTCATGTTTGGAGGAAAAAGGGGGAGGCTTGCAAGCCGAAGAACACCATCCCAACCGTGAATCAACTTCTTGGTGTCACTCAGTTAAATTAGTTTATTTTTGGGGTACAGTGGTGTTAATTAGAAAACCAACTCCTTCTCGGTGCTGTGAGTGGATATTGTGTGAATGTTTTACAGTGTATTTTGTACAGTAGAGCTATAAAGTCAGTGTCTCAAATCCCCACATAAAGTGACTATTGGTCTCCTGAGGAGCAGACCCTAAGAGTATGTCCAACTAGCTGCCTGCCCAGGCAGGGGCCAAGCTGTTCTCTCTAACAATGTTACAGGGCAAGAAAATCATCAGCTTTCAATCCTGTTTTGGTATGACAGGCTATTTTATGGTACACCCAAAATACATGTGGTACCAATTCATCCCAGGTCTACATATACTGTCACTCTCTCGCAGTGATGTAAAGTACTTCAGTAAAAATACTTTGGAATAAAAAAAAAATGTTAAAAAGTGTTGGACCATGCACCTGCCTGTCTGTAAATTTAAAAAACAAGAATGTGGTGCCGTTTGGTTTGCTTTATGTAAGGAATTGTTGTAGATTTATACTTTTACTTTTACTTTTGATACTTAAATATATTTTACCAATTACATTTACTTTAGACTTTTACTCAACTAGTATTTTACTGGTTGACTTTCACTTTTTAAAAATGGGGTACTTTTTCCACCACTGCTCTCTCCTCACTGCTAGAGAGAGTCCAGTATGGGGGACGTGTAGGGTGGGCTAACAAATACAGATTTAGAATACATAGAAAACCTCATTTGGATCCTGGATGCTGATTGGCTGAAACAGCATTCCAGACGTGTACATTATGAACTGGAAAAGTACAACACAACAACAAAGCAAACTAAACATCTTGTTGCTTAGAAACCTGTATGGAAATAAGTTCCAGCGGACGGCAGTAGTGTAACACTTTGTGGTGGTGACACCAAACGACAAGCAGCAGAGATGTCTGTAATCGGTCTCTACCTGTATGTACACACTTTACTAACCCATCATAGACCCACAGCAGTAAGAAAGTATTGTAAGATAATTATAAAGTCCCCCTCACTACTGGAAGAGACATTTTTTTGTGTTATTCTGTAGTAGCAACAGTGTAGTATGATTAGGATTTAGGGTGAAACATGCCATTTTAAAGAAGAATTCACCCCTCTAGACTCATTTCCTACATACAGACCTCCAAAAGAAATTACCTTAAAGCAATCACTTAATTCCACCAACCTTAAGTTATTATGGCATCACCTTTATGCCACCATTTTTACAAGACTGTGTTTGCATTTCTTAATCAATCTCACAGTCAATCCCAGTTAATCCCAAATGCTTCACCTTGGCAATTTCCAATGTCGTATCCCCTCAGACAGACACAGACAGACAGACAGACAGACAGACAGACAGACAGACAGACAGACAGACAGACAGACAGACAGACAGACAGACAGACAGACAGACAGACAGACAGACAGACAGACAGACAGACAGACAGACAGACAGACAGACAGACAGACAGACAGACAGACAGACAGACAGACAGACAGACAGACAGACAGACAGACAGACAGACAGACAGACAGACAGACAGAGAGAGAGAGACCAATTTAGTTCTATATGAATGACTTACTGGAAATTACTCTACATTTAAATCAAATGTATTTATATAGCCCTTCTTACATCAGCTGATATCTCAAAGTGCTGTACAGAAACCCAGCCTAAAACCCCAAACAGCAAGCAATGCAGGTGTAGAAGCACGGTAGGTACACTAAATGAATGTTTTTTATTTTAATCTGGTCTGTATGTCCTTTTAGTGTTTGGGGGATTATCTGTTAAGAACAATAAAGCAAGATTCTGCATGCAAATGCATCAAACAAGCAACTACGTCATGATGAATGGTATTGAATAGGTCACATATGCTAATAATCTGATGTACCCTGTCCCCTACATCATATTTGTGATGCAAATAGATACAATGACTCCGATAGGAATGCTGATGATCCAACAATCCACAGGACATTCAGTTGATTGGTTACCGTAAAACAGAATTTATTCACCGTTCTTTGCTATTAAAGTTGTTAAGAGAGCTCAGCTCTGTTACTCCAGCATCTTATTCCCAATCAATTAGTCAGTTAGATGTTCATTTCCTGTGAAAGTTTTAGAGATGTTGTTGATTGTGTTCTGTCTGTTTTCTCTCAGTATCTAATGGCTCTGAATCAGTGTGGCTGAAATCCCTGCTCGGAGACAAAAATGGAAATGCTCTCCCTGCAATCACAGCCTTTCATCCAGCCCACTAGGAAATATCGTGTCTATTAGCCATTAGCTGATCTGATATCCTGGTTTAGACAGCTCAGGCGTCTCTCTGTGTGGCTGTTTGGAGGGAGACTGAAGAGATTGCAGGCTTCGACCCATGTGTCTGTTGATTGACTCAAATCAACCAAACTGTGGCCCAGATCAGGCTGTCTGGAAACAGATGTCCATTGGTGATTGATTTGATTGGCTGTCTAATGCATTGCCAAATGTGTGTGAATGCTCTGGAAGAGTCAAGGAGTCATGTTACGATGTGTTTGTTAGAAACAGGTTGTAAAAATACGTTGGCAGATTTAACAATGTGATGATGGATGTCAACATACTTCTTGGAGTGAAGATACATTTTAGGAAATGATTCACCAATGAAATTATATATGATTATGTATATTTCTATTAAAAAAACGTCTTTATGAAAAATAGCAGCTTTGAGGTCCTGTCCTTCAGAACATCATTTAGGCACATCTGTTAACTTTCAATAATATTCTGAAGGAATTTAATTTGTGTTTTGCAATAAGATTATACATATTATAAATGGAATCATGTGTAATACTTTGTTCTCAGAACAGGTAATGCTATCCCATATCCAAATTCCATAACGTTGTAGGTACACTAAGAACATTGTTTTGGAAGTGTTGTTAACTATGCAGCTAATCGTTCAAAAGGGAAATTCACACAGCTCCAAGTGGAAAGAAAACTTCATTCTGAAAGACTTATAGATGTAGCAGCATGTATTGGCTTGTGTCTCTAGTGCTGAAGAGAACAGGTCTGACAACAGAGAGAAACATGGCTGACGCCAGGCTCTCCCCCTCTGTCTGGTCTCCCAGTTCACAGCAGGTTAAAACACTACAGTACTAAACGCTCCAGGCTGCTCTCTCACGACACACACTCACCTTTTACAGCTCCGCTATGGTGTTTCAATTCACATCTGGACTGTTGTTTTGGCTCTTTGGACTAGATATCCTAATGTGCTTGTGTGTGTCTGGTGTGTGCGTTCTAATTCATGGATTTGTGGATTAACACACACACACAGACACACACCAGACACACAGACACACAGAGACACACACACACACACACACACACACACACACACACACACACACACACACACACACAGAGACACACACAGAGACATACACACACACACACACCACACACAGACACACACACACACACACACACACACACACACACAGACACACACACAGAGACATACACCAGACACACACACACACCAGACACACACACACACAGACACACACACAGAGACACACACAGACACACACAACAGACACACACACACAGACACACACACACACACACACACACACACACACACACAGACACACACACACAGAGACACACACACAGACACACACACAGACACACACACACACACAGCAGACACACACCAGACACACACACAGACACACACACAGAGACACACACACACACACACACACACCAGACACACACACACAGACACACACACGGCAGTGTCCAGCGGCAGTGAGAGACCCAGGTCAGTCTGACAGAAACACACACACACACAGACACACACACAGGTCAGTCTGACAGAGACAGTAGTTGATGTGCTCTGTGAGGGGCCTCACCTGAGCTGTGATCTAGCAGCCGTGATCACAGGGAGACAGCAGTGGAGTGAATTCCTCCTGTCTCACTTCAAATGCAGCAGAACAGTAAATCAGACAGGTAGACGACACCAGGCGGGCCACTCATCCCTCTAGTGCACCGCTCCACTTCTGTCCCCTCTGGCTCAGGAAGCAGTATGCCAACAATGTCACCTGACAACACTACTGGAGCCATTTTACCACTGTTGCATTTTACGGGATGGGTCAGGATGTGTGTGTGGCAGGTTAGTGTTTTTCATCATGAATGTTGTTCTGGAGGCAGCACTGCAGAGTGGTATCTAGCTGGCACAGCCACAAAGTCATAAAATCTGATTTTAACCTAACCCGAACCACTCTGCTAACCCTAATGCCTAACCCTAACCACTCTGCTAACCCTAATGCCTAACCACCCTGTTAACCCTAATGCCTAACCCGAACCACTCTGCTAACCCTAATGCCTAACCCGAACCACTCTGCTAACCCTAATGCCTAACCACCCTGTTAACCCTAATGACTAACCCTAACCACTCTGCTAACCCTAATGCCTAACCCTAACCACTCTGCTAACCTAATGCCTAACCACTCTGCTAACCCTAATGCCTAACCCTAACCACTCTGCTAACCCTAATGCCTAACCCTAACCACTCTGCTAACCCTAATGCCTAACCTGAACCACTCTGCTAACCCTAATGCCTAGCCCTAACCACTCTGCTAACCCTAATGCCTAACCACCCTGCTAACCCTAATGCCAAACCCTAACCACTCTGCTAACCCTAATGCCAAACCCTAACCACTCTGCTAACCCTAATGCCTAACCTGAACCACTCTGCTAACCCTAATGCCTAGCCCTAACCACTCTGCTAACCCTAATGCCTAACCACCCTGCTAACCCTAATGCCTAACCCTAACCACTCTGCTAACCCTAATGCCAAACCCTAACCACTCTGCTAACCCTAATGCCTAACCTGAACCACTCTGCTAACCCTAATGCCTAGCCCTAACCACTCTGCTAACCCTAATGCCTAGCCCTAACCACTCTGCTAACCCTAATGCCTAACACTAACCACTCTGCTAACCCTAATGCCTAGCCCTAACCACTCTGTTAACCCTAATGACTAACCCTAACCACTCTGCTAACCCTAATGCCTAACCCGAACCACTCTGCTAACCCTAATGCCTAACACTAACCCGAACCACTCTGCTAACCCTAATGCCTAACCCTAACCACTCTGCTAACCCTAATGCCTAACCACTCTGCTAACCCTAATGCCTAACCCTAACCACTCTGCTAACCCTAATGCCTAACCCTAACCACTCTGCTAACCCAAATGCCTAACCCTATAGCCTCATTGTTTTTTCATACATTTTTACAATATTAATTTTGCAGCTGGCACATCTAGGGAAAATAACTCAGTCCTGCCTCCAGGGCAAGACTCATGACAATAAATGTCAACCTGCTTGTGTGTGTTGTGTGTTTGGGCGTGCCTGTGTACATGTGTGTGTGTTTGGGCGTGCCTGTGTACATTTTGTGTGTGTGTGTGTGTTTGTGTGTGTGTGTGTGTGTTTGGGCGTGCCTGTGTACATGTGTGTGTGTTTGTGTGTGTGTGTGTGTGTGTTTGGGCGTGCCTGTGTACATGCATGTGTGTGTGTGTGTGTGTGTGTGTGTGTGTGTGTGTGTGTGTGTGTGTGTGTGTGTGTGTTTGGGCGTGCCTGTGTACATGTGTGTGTGTGTGTGTGTGTATGTGTGCGTGCGTGCGTGTTTGTGGGCACGTGTGTGTTTGTGCGCACGTGTGTGTTTGTGCGCACGTGTGTACCATTGCAGTGTTATCCACAGATTTCCCCGAAGACTACCGTAGAAACATCTGACTCACAGTTTTTGTGGCATACTGTGCGTTATGCCAAAACAGAAGTTGAAAGACAATGATACGTGACATAGAAACACGTGATAACAGCAGCAGGAGTAGTTTAGGTTGATGAACATTTCACTCTGTATTAGCCCAGTGTACAGAACCACATCACCCCAAGTCTCACTGTGAGATGAAGCTATCAGAGGAATCCTATCTGTGTGAGGGGTGTCTGTCTGTCTGTCAGGGGGGGTGGATCAGACAAGGTCACAGTGCTATTTCAAGGTGTCTACTTTACATGGCCGCATAGGAAATGAAGCCCTTCAATCAAGCAGGATTGGGTAGCTGGACTATATGTGTAGACGTAACAAACAGAGCACTGAGAGTAATGATAAAGTCATAAATCCATCAAACCAAGGGAAAAGTGAGTAGGGAATCTCATGGTCAGAACAATAGTATTTCTGAAATGACTGCATATCAATGTGTCCATGTTCTTGAAAAGCAGGATTATTTGATACACTCACAATTAATGAGAAAAGGGAACGGGGAAAATCTGTCTATATATTCCAACAAACAGATATTTATTCAAGACCACAACTAATGGTGGAGGGAATCACTTCATCCTGTATATATTACACTATACAGTATATACAAAAGTATGTGGAAAGTATGTGGAAATCCCTTCAAATTAGTGGATGCGGGCTATTTCAGCCACACCTGTTGCTGACAGTTGTATAAAATCAAGCACACAGCCATGCAATCTCCATAGACAAACATTGGCAGTAGAATGGCCTTAAGGAAGAGCTCAGTGACTTTCAACGTGGCACCGTCATACGATGCCTCCTATCCAAACAAGGCAGTTCGTAAAATTTCTGCACTGCTAGAGCTGCCCTGGTCAACTGTAAGTGCTGTTGTTGTGAAGTGGAAGGGTCTAAGAGCAACAACGACTCAGGTAGGCCACACAAGCTCACAGAACGACCGAGTGCTGAAGCTCGTATAAATGGTCTGTCCTTGGTTGCAACACTCACTACCGAGTTCCAAACTGCCTCTGGAAGCAAAATCAGCACAATAACTGTTTGTCAGGAGCTTCATGAAATGGGTTTCCATAGCCGAGCAGTGGCACACAAGCTTAAGATCACCAAACACAATGCCAAGCGTTGGCTGGAGTGGTGTAAAGCTCGCCACCATTGGACTCTGGAGCAGTGAAACACGTTCTCTGGAGTGATGAATCACGCTTCACCATCTGGCAGTCCGACGAACGAATCTGGGTTTGGCGGATGCCAGGATAACGCCACCTGCCCTAATGCATCGTGCCAACTGTAAAGTTTGGTGGAGGAGGTATAATGGTCTGGGGCTGTTTTTCATGGTTCGGGCTCGTCCCCTTAGTTCCATTGAAGGGAAATCTTAATGCTATGGCAAATAATGTCATTCTAGAAGATTCTGTGCTTCCAACTTTGTGGCAAAAGTTTGGGGAAGGCCATTTCCTGTTTCAGCATGGCAATGCTCTCGTGCACAAAGTGAGGTCCATACTGAAATGGTTTGTCGAGATCGGTGTGGAAGAGCTTAACTGGCCTGCACAGAACCCTGACCTCAACCTAATCGAACATCTTTAGAATGAATTGGAACGCCGACTACGAGCCAGGCCTAATCGGCCAACATCAGTGCCCGACCTCACAAATGCTCTTGTGGCTGAATAGAAGCAAGTCCCTGCAGCAATGTTTCAACATCTAGTAGAAAGACTTCTCAGAAGAGTGGAGGATGTTATAGCAGCAAAAGGGGGAACAACTCCATTTTAATGCCCATGATTTTGAAATGAGATGTTCGATAAGCAGGTGTCCACATACTTTTGGTCATGTAGTGTATTTTGTAAGATGTAAAAACCCCTAGATATTCTAAGGAACAAACAAACCATGTACAGATGAAGTCAGAAGTTTACATACACCTCAGCCAAATACATTTAAACTCAGTTTTTCACAATTCCTGACATTTAATCTTAGTAAAAATTCCCTGTCTTAGGTCAGTTAGGATCACCACTTTATTTTAAGGATGTGAAATGTCAGAATTATTTCTTTCAGCTTTTATTTCTTTCATCACATTCCCAGTGGGTCAGAAGTTTACATACACTCAATTAGTATTTGGTAGTATTGCCTTTAAATTGTTTAACTTGGGTCAAAAGTTGCAGGTAGCCTTCCACAAGCTTCCCACAATAAGTTGGGTGAATTTTGGCCCATTCCTCCTGACAGAGCTGGTGTTATTGAGTCAGGTTTGTGGGCCTTCTTGCTCGCACACGCTTTTTCATTTCTGACCACATATTTTCTATGGGATTGAGGTCAGGGCTTTGTGATGGCCACTCCAATACCTTGACTTTGTTGTCCTTAAGCCATTTTGGCACAACTTTGGAAATATGCTTGGGGTCATTGTCCATTTGGAAGACCCATTTGCGACCAAGCTTTAACTTCCTGACTGATGTCTTGAGATGCTGCTTCAAAATATCCACATCATTTTCCTCTCTCATGATGCCATCTATTTTGTGAAGTGCACCATTCCCTCCAGCAGGAAAGCACCCCCACAACATGATGCTGCCACCCCGTGCTTCACAGTTGGGATGGTGTTCTTGCAAGCCTCCCCCTTTTTTCTCCAAACATAATGATGGTCATTATGGCCAAACAGTTTCATCAGACCAGAGGACAAGCCTCCCCCTTTTTTCTCCAAACATAACGATAGTCATTATGGCCAAACAGTTTCATCAGACCAGAGGACATTTCTCCAAAAAGTACGATCTTTGTCCCCATGTGCAGTTGCAAACCGTAGTCAGGCTTTTTTATGGCGATTTTGGAGCAGTGGCTTCTTCCTTGCTGAGCGGCCTTTCAGGTTATGTCGATATAGGACTCGTTTTACTGTGGATATAGATACTTTTGTACCTGTTTCCTCCAGCATCTTCACAAGGTCCTTTGCTTTTCGCACTTTTCACACCAAAGTATGTTCATCTCTAGGAGACAGAACGCGTCTCCTTCCTGAGAGGTATGACGGCTGCGTGGTCCCATGGTGTTTATACTTGCGTACTATTGTTTGTACAGATGAACATGGAACCTTCAGGCGTTTGGAAATTGCTCCCAAGGATGAACCATTCTTGTGGAGGTCTACAATTTTTTTCTGAGGTCTTGGCTAATTTCTTTTGATTTTCCCATGATGTCAAGCAAAGAGGCACTAAGTTTGAAGGTAGGCCTTGAAATACATCCACACGTACACCTCCAATTGACTCAAATGATGTCAATTAGCCTATCAGAAGCTTCTAAAGCCATGACATAATTTTCAGGAATTTTCCAAGCTCTTTAAAGGCACGGTCAACTTAGTGTATATAAACTTCTGACCCACTGGAATTGTGATACAGTGAATTATAAGTGAAATAATCTGTCTGTAAACAATTGTTGGAAAAATTACTTGTGTCATGCACAAAGTAGTTGTCCTAACCAACTTGCCAAAACTATCGTTTGTTAACAAGAAATTTGTGTCGTGGTTGAAAAATGAGTTTTAATGACAACCTAAGTGTATTTAAACTTCCGACTTCAACTGTACATCTGAGAAATATCAATCTGCCTATTTATAGAACTAAATTGT
Source organism: Oncorhynchus tshawytscha (assembly GCF_018296145.1). Taxonomy (NCBI): domain Eukaryota; kingdom Metazoa; phylum Chordata; class Actinopteri; order Salmoniformes; family Salmonidae; genus Oncorhynchus; species Oncorhynchus tshawytscha. Next base: position 104,847 of record NW_024609712.1, read on the forward strand.
ACCATTATAATGGCCATGCCTCAACATAGTTATTTCCCTAATAGTGCCTTCCCACTCGGCATATACATCAGTTTAACGTCTTTTGCATGTTGGTTCAACATCATTTCATTGAAATGTCGTGGGAAACAACGTTGACGTGGAAACAACCCCAGTGGGTTGAGCCTACATGTAAGCTCTTGTTTTCCAGATAGAAATTCATCTTTTTAGCATTTCTGCCTGACCATAAGAATGTCAATCACTGGCTATGATAAAACAATTTATCTATCCCTTGTTTTAGGTATTCAAAACTCTCCATTCTATTTGATATTTTAATCGAATCCGCTTTAGCTGTTGCCAAGGCAACCACTACTCTTCCTGGTGTTTAAAATATATGTCAAATACAATACATATATTTGTAAAGATCCTTGACACTGTGTACATCTGCTACCCAACAGAGTATATATCCAGAGATATTAATACCCAAGAGGTGGATACATTTTTTCTGAATCATTTCTCAAAAGTTTGTGTTTATCTGAGTAGGAGCCAGGAACCCAATGCACCAGTGCTTTAACAATCAATACATTATTTTATGTGCAAAAAGTCTAAACTATCTATGATTTTTGACCCCTCCGTATTATGAAAGAGCTTTAAACAAATGAAAGCCACAGCAGAAAGAGAAGCCACCATGCAGCCAGTCAGTGAAATACCAATTGATAAAAGTGAAGAAGTAGCCTGAGCCGCCGCTCTGTGCTCGGCTCTCTGACGGGGAGGGCCAGTGGAAAATCTGTGCTGACCCTCTCATCCCAGCGCTCATCTATCTCTCACTACTGTCCACTGATAGATTCCCCACCGTTGATTTATGGGAGAAAAGAATGTCACAGTGGAATGGGCTTTTGATAAAATTGTTCAAGAGATTCTGGGCAATAAATCCTGATCTTTACATTCAGGTCGCGAGCTACTTTCACATTCTCCTGCCATCAATAAAAGCCTGCCAGACATGACAACTAATCCATAACTTTACAATATTCTCTGGCCGTTTAGGAGAACACTAACATTTCTATTTAACACGGGAAGGAAAAAAGCAAGTCACTCTTTTATGGGTTATAGAGGGTATGGGGTTATAGAGGGTATGGGGTTATAGAGGGTATGGGTTATAGAGGGTATGGGGTTATAGAGGGTATGGGGTTATAGGGTATGGGGTTATAGAGGGGGGTTATAGAGGGTATGGGGTTATAGAGGGTATGGGGTTATAGAGGGTATGGGTTATAGAGGGTATGGGTTATAGAGGGTATGGGGTTATAGAGGGTATGGGGTTATAGAGGGTATGGGGTTATAGAGGGTATGGGTTATAGAGGGTATGGGGTTATAGAGGGTATGGGTTATAGAGGGTATGGGGTTATAGAGGGTATGGGTTATAGGGTAGAGGGTATGGGTTATAGAGGGTATGGGTTATAGAGGGTATGGGTTATAGGGTATGGGTTATAGAGTATGGGGTATGGGTTGTAGAGGGTATGGGGTTATAGAGGGTATAGAGGGTATGGGGTTATAGAGGGTATGGGGTTATAGAGGGTATGGGGTTATAGAGGGTATGGGTTATAGAGGGTATGGGGTTATAGAGGGTATGGGTTATAGGGGTATGGGTTATAGAGGGTATGGGTTATAGAGGGTATGGGGTTATAGAGGGTATGGGGTTATAGAGGGTATGGGGTTATAGAGGGTATGGGTTATAGGGTATGGGGTTATAGGGGTATAGAGGGTATGGGGTTATAGAGGGTATGGGGTTATAGGGTATGGGTTATAGAGGGTATGGGGTTATAGAGGGTATGGGGTTATAGAGGGTATGGGGTTATAGAGGGTATGGGTTATAGAGGGTATGGGTTATAGAGGGTATGGGTTATAGAGGGTATGGGGTTATAGGGTATGGGTTATAGAGGGGGTTATAGAGGGTATGGGGTTATAGAGGGTATGGGGTTATAGAGGGTATGGGTTATAGAGGGTATGGGGTTATAGAGGGTATGGGGTTATAGAGGGTATGGGGTTATAGAGGGTATGGGTTATAGAGGGTATGGGGTTATAGAGGGTATGGGGTTATAGAGGGTATGGGGTTATAGAGGGTTATGGGGTTATAGAGGGTATGGGGTTATAGAGGGTATGGGGTTATAGAGGGTATGGGGTTATAGAGGGTATGGGGTTATAGAGGGTATGGGTTATAGAGGGTATGGGTTATAGGGTAGGGTTATAGATGGGGTTATGGGGTTATAGGGTATGGGGAGGGTATGGGGTTATAGAGGGTTATAGAGGGGGGTATATATGGGGTTATAGAGGGTATGGGGTTATAGAGGGTATGGGGTTATAGTAGGGTATGGGGTTATAGAGGGTATGGGGTTATAGAGGGTATGGGGTTATAGAGGGTATGGGTTATAGAGGGTATGGGGTTATAGGGTATGGGTTAGGGTATGGGGTTATAGAGGGTATGGGGTTATAGAGGGTATGGGGTTATAGAGGGTATGGGTTATAGGGTAGGGTTATAGAGGGGGTTATAGAGGGTATGGGTTATAGAGGGTATGGGTTATAGAGGGTATGGGGTTATAGAGGGTATGGGGTTATAGAGGGTATGGGGTTATAGAGGGTATGGGTTATAGAGGGTATGGGGTTATAGAGGGTATGGGGTTATAGAGGGTATGGGGTTATAGAGGGTATGGGGTTATAGAGGGTATGGGGTTATAGAGGGTATGGGTTATAGAGGGTATGGGTTATAGAGGGTATGGGGTTATAGGGTATGGGGTTATAGAGGGTATGGGTTATAGAGGGTATGGGTTATCAGGGTATGGGGTTATAGAGGGTAGTTATAGAGGGTATGGGGTTATAGAGGGTATGGGGTTATAGAGGGTATGGGGTTATAGAGGGGGGTTATAGAGGGTATGGGTTATAGAGGGTATGGGTTATAGAGGGTATGGGGTTATAGAGGGTATAGAGGGTATGGGGTTATAGAGGGTATGGGGTTATAGAGGGTATGGGTTATAGAGGGTATGGGGTTATAGAGGGTATGGGGTTATAGAGGGTATGGGTTATAGAGGGTATGGGGTTATAGAGGGTATGGGGTTATAGAGGGTATGGGTTATAGGGGGTATGGTTATAGAGGGTATGGGGTTATAGAGGGTATGGGGTTATAGAGGGTATGGGTTATAGAGGGTATGGGTTATAGAGGGTATGGGTTATAGAGGGTATGGGGTTATAGAGGGTATGGGTTATAGAGGGTATGTGTTATAGAGGGTATGGGGTTATAGAGGGTATGGGGTTATAGAGGGTATGGGTTATAGAGGGTATGGGGAAATAGAGGGTATGGGTTATAGAGGGTATGGGGTTATAGAGGGTATGGGGTTATAGAGGGTGTGGGTTATGGAGGAGCTTGATGAAAGTGGTTATAGATTGGGTATGTCTGGAAGATAGAGAGCAATTGTTGTCCCTCACATTCAGACATGGGTATGCAGTATGGGTTATAGAGGGTATGGGTCAGCCAGTATATAGGTTATAGAGGGTATGGGTTATACAGTGTCAGCCAGCTATATAGGTTATAGAGGGCTATATAGGTTATAAGGGTTGTCCCTCATCAGGTTATAGAGGGTATGGGTTATACAGTGTCAGCCAGCTATATAGGTTATAGAGGGTATATGGGTTATAGAGGTCAGGTATGGGTTATATAGTGTCAGCCATAGGTTATAGGGTAGGTTATAGAGGGTATGGGCTATATAGGTTATAGAGGGTATGGGTTATACAGTGTCAGCCAGCTATAGTGTCAGGTTATAGAGGGTATGGGTTATACAGTGTCAGCCAGCTATATAGGTTATAGAGGGTATGGGTTATACAGTGTCAGCCAGCTATATAGGTTATAGAGGGTATGGGCTATAGTGTCAGCCAGCTATATAGGTTATAGAGGGTATGGGTTATACAGTGTCAGCCAGCTATATAGGTTATAGAGGGTATGGGTTATATAGTGTCAGCCAGCTATATAGGTTATAGAGGGTATGGGTTATATAGTGTCAGCCAGCTATATAGGTTATAGGGTATGGGTAGTGTCAGCCAGCTATATAGGTTATAGAGGGTATGGGTAGTGTCAGCCAGCTATATAGGTTATAGGGTTATAGTGTCAGCCAGCTATATAGGTTATAGAGGGTATGGGTTATACAGTGTCAGCCAGCTATATAGGTTATAGAGGGTATGGGTTATACAGTGTCAGCCAGCTATATAGGTTATAGAGGGTAGGTTATAGCCAGGGTTATGGGTTATACAGTGTCAGCCAGCTATAGGGTATGGGTTATAGAGGGTATGGGTTATACAGTGTCAGCCAGCTATATAGGTTATATATGGGGTTATAGAGGGTATAGAGGGTATAGTTATAGAGGGTATGGGTTACAGTGTCAGCCAGCTATATAGGTTATAGAGGGTATGGGTTATACAGTGTCAGCCAGCTATATAGGTTATAGAGGGTATGGGTTATAGAGGGTATGGGTTATACAGTGTCAGCCAGCTATATAGGTTATAGGGTATGGGTTATAGAGGGTATGGGTTATGGGCTATACAGTGTCAGCCAGCTATATAGGTTATAGAGGGTTATATCAGCCAGCTATATAGGTTATAGAGGGTATGGGTTATACAGTGTCAGCCAGCTATATAGGTTATAGAGGGTATGGGTTATAGAGGGTATGGGTTATACAGTGTCAGCCAGCTATATAGGTTATAGAGGGTATGGGTTATACAGTGTCAGCCAGCTATATAGGTTATAGAGGGTATGGGTTATACAGTGTCAGCCAGCTATATAGGTTATAGTATGGGTTATAGAGGGTATGGGTTATACAGTGTCAGCCAGCTATATAGGTTATAGATAGGGTATGGGTCAGCCAGCTATATAGGTTATAGAGGGTATGGGTTATACAGTGTCAGCCAGCTATATAGGTTATAGAGGGTATGGGTTATATATAGTGTCAGCCAGCTATAGGTTATAGGGTATGGGTTATAGAGGGTTATTATACAGTGTCAGCCAGCTATATAGGTTATAGAGGGTATGGGTTATACAGTGTCAGCCAGCTATATAGGTTATAGAGGGTATGGGTTATACAGTGTCAGTATAGGTTATAGAGGTATGGGTTATAGAGGGTATGGGTTATACAGTGTCAGCCAGCTATATAGGTTATAGAGGGTATGGGTTATAGAGGGTATGGGTTATAGAGGATATGGGTTATACAGTGTCAGCCAGCTATATAGGTTATAGAGGGTATGGGTTATACAGTGTCAGCCAGCTATATAGGTTATGAGGGTATGGGTTATAGAGGGTATGGGTTATAGAGCCAGCTATATAGGTTATAGAGGGTATGGGTTATACAGTGTCAGCCAGCTATATAGGTTATAGAGGGTATGGGTTATACAGTGTCAGCCAGCTATATAGGTTATAGAGGGTATGGGTTATAGAGGGTATATGGGTTATACAGTGTCAGCCAGCTATATAGGTTATAGAGGGTTATAGAGGGTATGGGGTTATAGAGGGTATGGGTTATACAGTGTCAGCCAGCTATATAGGTTATAGAGGGTATGGGTTATAGAGGGTATGGGTTATATAGAGGTATGGGTTATAGGGTATGGGTTATAGATGGGTATGGGTTATATAGTGTCAGGTTATAGGTTATAGAGGGTATGGGTTATACAGTGTCAGCCAGTTATATAGGTTATAGTATGGGGTATGGGTTATAGAGGGTATGGGTTATAGAGGATATGGGTTATACAGTGGTATAGGTTATAGAGGGTATGGGTTATAGAGGATATACAGTGTCAGCCAGCTATATAGGTTATAGAGGGTATGGGTTATACAGTGTCAGCCAGCTATATAGGTTATAGAGGGTATGGGTTATAGAGGGTATGGGTTATATAGATGGGGGTATGGGTTATACAGTGTCAGCCAGCTATATAGGTTATAGAGGGTATGGGTTATAGAGGGTATGGGTTATAGAGGGTATGGGTTATAGAGGGTATGGGTTTATACAGTGTCAGCCAGCTATATAGGTTATAGAGGGTATGGGTTATAGAGGGTATGGGTTATAGAGGGTATGGGTTATAGAGGGTATGGGTTATAGAGGGTATGGGTTATAGAGTATGGGTTATAGAGGGTATGGGTTATAGAGGGTATGGGTTATAGAGGGTATGGGTTATAGAGGGTATAGGTTATAGAGGGTATGGGTTATAGAGGGTATGGGTTATAGGGTATGGGTTATATGGGTTATAGAGGGTATGGGTTATACAGTGTAGGGTTATAGAGGGTATGGGGGTATGGGTTATAGAGGGTATGGGTTATACAGGTATGGGTTATAGAGGTATGGGTTATAGAGGGATGGGTTATGGGTTATAGAGGGTATGGGTTATAGAGGGTATGGGTTATAGAGGGTATGGGTTATAGAGGGTATGTGTTATAGAGGGTATGGGTTATAGAGGGTATGGGTTATAGAGGGTATGGGTTATAGAGGGTATGGGTTATACAGTGTCAGCCAGCTATATAGGCCGTCATTGAAAATAAGAATTTGTTCTTAACTGACTTGCCTGGTTAAATAAAGGTTAAAAAGAATAATTTAAAAAATATATAAAAAAATAGAGTAGTGGAAAGTATTCACACTGAATACAGATACATTTATCTACATGGGGAGGTTAAATATATTATTATCAAAATAATTATCCCAATTCATGAAAATGCTGGAATTTTATAGAATACAATATTTACATTATAAGCTATTCTCAATGTTTTTCTAAACAAAACACCAACTCATGGTAGTAAGAATGACTAGCATCTGGAATCTCTGGTCAAACACACCTTGATTGAGTCCGCCCAGATTGCACCCTAATCCTTACCTAGTGCACTACTTTTGACCAGAGCCATAAGGACCCTGGTAAAAAGTAGTGCACTGCATAGGGAATAGAGTTGGCATTTGGGAGGCATAACTCCTGATGGAGTGCTTCTGACAGGAACTTGTCAGTCAGCAGTGTGGCGCCAGGAAGGGGAGTGATTCAGCAGCCTGCCGCGCCGTTGTCTCTTTGGTCTCAGTCTTTACCACATAGCTAAGAGGAAAACAATGAGGCCTGTTGCTCAGTACAGGTGTTTTACACAGGAGATGACTTGTAAAAACACATTTCCTCTGAGAGAGACGTAGGGACGATTGACTCACATAAAAGGAGCCTGTAGCTTTCTGTAATAACTCAAAGAGAGAGAGAGAGAATCCAGAGAGATCCCGGTGTGGCCTGGCCGCCTGCCCAGAGAGTGATTGAAATCATAACACGGTTTAATTTGTCCTGCAGAAACGTCCTCACACAGGTGAATATAACCCCCCTCCGCTATTAAAAGCAGCTGACAGTGTTTGCGGTGGTGTAATCCATTGTTGCCCAGTAGATAAACATCAGACAGCACAGTAACCTCAGATTGACAAAGGCAAATAAGAAGCCACTTAGCAGGAAATGTTTTGTTGTTGTTGAAGGACTGCAGTGGAGATCAGATTGAAGAGGGGAAGAAAGGAAAGAAAATACCCCAAGATGAGGTAAAGTAGCACCGAAGACCAATGTTGGCACGAGAAGAGGAAGGAGACAGAGCGTACGTCCCTAACGGAACCCTATTCCCTATAAAGTGGATTACTTTTATCAA
>NW_024609712.1:115000-120000 GCF_018296145.1 Oncorhynchus tshawytscha
TTGACAATACTTTTTGAAGGATAATTCTCCATCTCCATAATGGTCAGTGTGATTTACATACAGATTGCTGCCCAAGCTGATTACTGAGTTTGGATTTTGTTGTTTACTTCAAATGGTGGTACACCTTTCATCAGTCAAAATATTGATTTATCATTTTCCCGTTTGATTCAGAGAGGGGTCAGATACAATGCAACCTTTTCTTATGGCTTTTAAGACGTTAAGAAGCTAGAAACAGTGAAGAAGACTGAACATTTTTTAAGACGTTAAGAAGCTAGAAACAGTGAAGAAGACTGAACATTTTTTAAGACGTTCAGAAGCTAGAAACAGTGAAGAAGACTGAACATTTTTTAAGACGTTAAGAAGCTAGAAACAGTGAAGAAGACTGAACATTTTTTAAGACGTTCAGAAGCTAGAAACAGTGAAGATGACTGAACATTTTTTAAGACGTTCAGAAGCTAGAAACAGTGAAGAAGACTGAACATTTTTTAAGACGTTCAGAAGCTAGAAACAGTGAAGAAGACTGAACATTTTTTAAGAATTTCAGAAGCGAGAAACAGTGAAGAAGACTGAACATTTTTTAAGACGTTCAGAAGCGAGAAACAGTGAAGAAGACTGAACATTTTTTAAGACTTTCAGAATATATAGCCAGCTATATAGGTTATAGAGGGTATGGGTTATACAGTGTCAGCTAGCTATATGGGTTATAGAGGGTATGGGTTATACAGTGTCAGCCAGCTATATAGGTTATAGAGGGTATGGGTTATAGAGGGTATGGGTTATACAGTGTCAGCCAGCTATATAGGTTATAGAGGGTATGGGTTATACAGTGTCAGCCAGCTATATAGGGAGGGTATACAGGGTTATAGAGGGTATGGGTTATACAGTGTCAGCCAGCTATATAGGTTATAGAGGGTATGGGTTATACAGTGTCAGCCAGCTATATAGGTTATAGAGGGTATGGGTTATACAGTGTCAGCCAGCTATATAGGTTATAGAGGGTATGGGTTATACAGTGTCAGCCAGCTATATAGGTTATAGAGGGTATGGGCTATACAGTGTCAGCCAGCTATATAGGTTATAGAGGGTATGGGTTATATAGTGTCAGCCAGCTATATAGGTTATAGAGGGTATGGGTTATACAGTGTCAGCCAGCTATATAGGTGCTGAGGTGCTCTAGAGTGGCCTCTAGAAACAGTGAAGAAGACTGAACATTTTTTAAGACGTTCAGAAGCTAGAAACAGTGAAGAAGACTGAACATTTTTTAAGACGTTCAGAAGCTAGAAACAGCGAAGAAGACTGACATTTTTTTTAGCATTTGCGGCAAGTAGAATCAAAGTAGGGAATAATACTGCCAGTACTATATAATAAAAATAAATAAACTTAATTTAATCATATTGCTCATAAAGATATTGTCTACAAATGTATCATAAATGTATTGTTTGCAAACAGGTTTGATTGACAGTCAACATTTTATTTACAATGATTTTATTCACAATTTATATCACATTAGCAATTGATCATTTCCACATTGTCGGTCAATGAATCGTATAAACATGCTGTTCTAAAAGTAGTCATTTTCTCCACCCTACTGGAGCTAATCTCATTGCTTGTATAAATGAGACATAATTCCCTACAGTCCTCTGTGTTCAGCCGTTGTGTACAGTACAGTGTGGTCCCTCCTCTTGCCCAGCCCTCATTGTTTTGTAATGAATATACACTGATGCTAATTCTCCTCACGCCAGTCTGCTCTGGTCTGCTGTCTGTCTGAGCAGTAGGTTTGGTCTGCTCTGGTCCCCTGTCTGTCTGAGCAGCAGGTTTGGTCTACTCTGGTCCCCTGTCTGACTGAGTAGCAGGTTTGGTCTGCTCTGGTCCGCTGTCTGTCTGAGCAGCAGGTTTGGTCTACTCTGGTCCCCTGTCTGACTGAGCAGCAGGTTTGGTCTGCTCTGGTCCCCTGTCTGTCTGAGCAGTAGGTTTGGTCTGCTCTGGTCCCCTGTCTGACTGAGCAGCAGGTTTGGTCTGCTCTGGTCGGCTGTCTGTCTGAGCAGTAGGTTTGGTCTGCTCTGGTCCCCTGTCTGTCTGAGCAGTAGGTTTGGTCTGCTCTGGTCCCCTGTCTGACTGAGCAGCAGGTTTGGTCTGCTCTGGTCCGCTGTCTGTCTGAGCAGTAGGTTTGATCTGCTCTGGTCCCCTGTCTGACTGAGCAGCAGGTTTGGTCTGCTCTGGTCCCCTGTCTGACTGAGCAGCAGGTTTGGTCTGCTCTGGTCTGCTTTCTGTCTGAGCAGCAGGTTTGGTCTGCTCTGGTCTGCTGTCTGACTGAGCAGCAGGTTTGGTCTGCTCTGGTCCCCTGTCTGACTGAGCAGCAGGTTTGGTCTGCTCTGGTCCACTGTCTGACTGAGCAGCAGGTTTGGTCTGCTCTGGTCCCCTGTCTGACTGAGCAGCAGGTTTGGTCTGCTCTGGTCCGCTGTCTGTCTGAGCAGCAGGTTTGGTCCGCTCTTGTCCGCTTTCTGTCTGAGCAGCAGGTTTGGTCTGCTCTGGTCCGCTGTCTGACTGAGCAGCAGGTTTGGTCTGCTCTGGTCTGCTTTCTGTCTGAGCAGCAGGTATGGTCTGCTCTGGTCTGCTGTCTGACTGAGCAGCAGGTTTGGTTCTCCAACCCTTACCCTATCAACCAACCCTCAGCACCACACTACACCACACTGTCTCCAACTCACTACCACCCTCCCCCTTACCACACCCGTCCCTCCCGCCTCCTCTCCATTAACCCCCATCCACCCTCTGCGCCCCGCTCCCCATTTGGGGAGACCCGGGTGCTGTTCCGAGGTTCCCTTACACCCCAGAAGCTGTCAGCGGCCTCCTTCCTTCCCATGAGCAGAACTCACAATAGAGAAAGGGACCCGGCTGAGAGGTTCAGTGGCCATTAACCTCTACCAGCTGTTACTGCCCAGGGTATTCTGCCCCACAATACCGGGCCCCGAGGGGGCCCTCACAGCCACTAATCTAGCCATTGTTGGCCAGGAATGCTGACAGAAGAAAAGAAATTTTTCTTGTGTCCATGCAAGCGTGTGTATCCATGTGTGAGAGCCGAGAAACGGAGGGCTAATTTCTATAGTAGAGTCCGTGAAGGAGGGGGCCTTGAAGAATACCCACCCCTGTTTAGTTGCTTGACAAAATTATTTTGCTCATAAAATGGATGGTGATTGTTTTCAGAGTGTAACTCCACAACCCACCACACCGACACTGTCTTATATTTTGTTGTAACTTGTGAGTTTAAAAAATATATATATATGTAAACATGCTTTGTCAAAATATAACTTTTAAAACCAAGCAACAAATGTTAAATGTGATGTGCTTCAGAGATATCCCTGGTTTGTTTGTAAATCACAGACATCTTCCCCCCAAAAAGTCTCACTTCCCAAAAAGCTGATTTCTTTGGGGAAAAAGCCATTTTATGTTGGTACTTTGCTCTGAGAATATATTAACAATTAGTCCCTTTTGATTAACATGAAAATTAAAACAGCATTTTCCAGTCAATTTAGCAATGAGCCAGCCATTAGGAAGCTTCTGGTGTGCTGAGAATGTGTACAACACCATCTTCATTTCTGATAGAGAATAACAAAAATGACAGAAACAAGAGAGGGAGAGAGAGAGAGAAGGGAAGAGAGAGAGAGAGATAGAAGGGAAGAGAGAGAGAGAGAGAGAGAGAGAGAAGGGAAGAGAGAGAGAGAGATAGAAGGGAAGAGAGAGAGAGATAGAAGGGAAGAGAGAGAGAGAGATAGAAGGAAGAGAGAGAGAGATAGAAGGGAAGAGAGAGAGAGAGATAGAAGGAAAGAGAAAGAGAGAGAGAAGGGAAGAGAGAGAGAGAGAGAAGGGAAGAGAGAGAGCGAGATAGAAGGGAAGAGAGAGAGAGATAGAAGGGAAGAGAGAGAGAGAGAGAGAGAGAGAGAGAAGGGAAGAGAGAGAGAGATAGAAGGGAAGAGAGAGAGAGAGAGAAGGGAAGAGAGAGAGAGATAGAAGGGAAGAGAGAGAGAGAGAGAAGGGAAGAGAGAGAGCGAGATAGAAGGGAAGAGAGAGAGAGATAGAAGGGAAGAGAGAGAGAGAGAGAGAGAGAAGGGGAAGAGAGAGAGAGATAGAAGGGAGAGAGAGAGAGAGAGAAGGAAGAGAGAGAGAGATAGAAGGGAAGAGAGAGAGAGATAGAAGGAAGAGAGAGATAGAAGGGAAGAGAGAGAGAGAGAGAAGGGAAGAGAGAGAGAGAGAGAAGGGAAGAGAGAGAGAGATAGAAGGGAAGAGAAAGAGAGAGAGAAGGGAAGAGAGAGAGAGAGAGAAGGGAAGAGAGAGAGAGATAGAAGGGAAGAGAGAGAGAGATAGAAGGGAAGAGAGAGAGAGAGAGAGAGAGAGAGAAGGGAAGAGAGAGAGAGATAGAAGGGAAGAGAGAGAGAGAGAAGGGAAGAGAGAGAGAGATAGAAGGGAAGAGAGAGAGAGATAGAAGGGAAGAGAGAGATAGAAGGGAAGAGAGAGAGAGAAGGGAAGAGAGAGAGAGAGAGAGAGAGAAGGGAAGAGAGAGAGAGATAGAAGGGAAGAGAGAGAGAGAGAGAAGGGAAGAGAGAGAGAGATAGAAGGAAGAGAGAGAGAGATAGAAGGGAAGAGAGAGAGAGAGAGAGAGAAGGGGGAAGAGAGAGAGAGATAGAAGGGAAGAGAGAGAGAGAGAGAAGGGAAGAGAGAGAGAGATAGAAGGGAAGAGAGAGAGAGATAGAAGGGAAGAGAGAGATAGAAGGGAAGAGAGAGAGAGAAGGGAAGAGAGAGAGAGAGAGAGAGAGAGAGAGAAGGGAAGAGAGAGAGAGATAGAAGGGAAGAGAGAGAGAGAGAGAAGGGAAGAGAGAGAGAGAGAGAAGGGAAGAGAGAGAGAGATAGAAGGGAAGAGAAAGAGAGAGAGAAGGGAAGAGAGAGAGAGAGAGAAGGGAAGAGAGAGAGCGAGATAGAAGGGAAGAGAGAGAGAGATAGAAGGGAAG
>NW_024609712.1:125000-157500 GCF_018296145.1 Oncorhynchus tshawytscha
TAGGGAATATCTGTCAGGGCGTTTTGATGGTGTATTTCCTTCTTGATCGGCGTCATCCTCTCTGATTCAGCACTAAGGACAACGCTGTGCGTTTACCATCCCGCTAAATGTTGATGTTGGGTATTAGTGCAGGGCGTGGAGGGAGATCAGGGCTTTTCACCCTGAGCAAAATGATTTGGTCCTGGAGGAGTGGAGGAGTGTATGGGGACGGGGGCGCAGAAATCCCCTTATTTAGACTGGGGCGGCGGGACTCAACACAGGGGTTAAGTGACTTGCCCCAGGTCACTCTGGAAGTCATTTATTCAGGGTGGATTTTCTCACCTAAACCCGCAAACCTCCTCAACTCCTCATACTATGAGGGCCTCTTTGGCTTCCTGAGCTGCCTCCCAAATGGCACCCCATGCCCTATAAATGGCACTAGTTTTGACCGCAGGGCCCATTGTATAGGTGGGGAAGGTATATTTGGGACACAGACCTCATATAAGGATTTTTTCTGCTTTTATGAATATACAACTTACTGTTGTCTGACATGATTTCTACCATGTCAGACCAACGAAGTATTGCAGTGGCTGAAGGTTGTGGTTTTTGTTTTGGTATCTTCCTACAGTATTTTGTTTAAGAAACAATCTTCCCCAGTTTATTGCTAAAAAAAAGGTAACTAGGCAAGTCAGTTAAGAACAAATTCTTATTTACAATGACGGTCATTTAGTGTAAGATATTTTTCAGGACTAGGTGTGATGGGGATCAGATGTAGGTCGTTTTGTAAGAAACGCTTGACTGTCCGTGTATGAGGGAAAAACAGACTTCGATCTTCTTTGTGTATGAAGGTGAAAGCAGAGTTCTTGTCACGTTCTGACCTTAGTTCCTTTATTATGTCTTTGTGTTAGTTTGGTCAGGGTGTGAGTTGGGGTGGGTAATCTATGTTCTTTTTTCTATGTAGTATTTATGTGTTTGGCCTGGTATGGTTCTCAATCAGAGGCAGGTGTCGTTCGTTGTCTCTGATTGAGAATCATACTTAGGTAGCCTGTTTTCCCCATTTTGTGGGTGTTTAATTTTCTGTTTAGTGTTTAGTGTTTAGTGTTTTATGTTTTGTGTTTAGTGTTTAGTGTGAGCACCTGACAGAACTGTTGCGTTTTGTTCTACTTTTGTTTTTGTTTCAGTGTTCCGGTTATAATAAACAACATGGACACTTGCCACGCTGCGCATTGGTCCGATATTTCCTACTCTTCCTCAGAAGAGGAAGAGAATCGTTACAGTTCTAGCTGCGTATAGCAACTATTCTGAATATAAGATGGTAATTGCAGCCTCTGTTTGTCAAATAGCTGTGAAACAGTCAAAAATGATTTTAAAGACAACCTAAAGAACGGCTACATACACAACCATTTTCACAGCAAAACTACTGTCATTAGGAAAATACATATTTTAAAAAACAACATGGTGAATGATTTCCCCATCAAATCTCCTCGTTCTTCACTGCTCAAATAGTTTCACTCCTGTAGCTCAAGTTCTAACAACCTCAACAAGTTGTGAGAATATAAATAAGTTACATATATCTATCCGTACAACAGAAACATCCATTTTTAGGATCATGTGATTAGTCTCTATCTAAGACATGTAGAAGGGAGGGCCAGTCCACTCTTAGTGTTCACTTTAGTTCAGAGCTCTTTTTTGATAATGTAGTCTCTTTCCACTGAGAGGTTTTGTATGGCTGGTTGAGATGCGATGCCCCCCGGTCCCCTGGAAGAGGAGGTGAATGGAGAAGAAGCCAGAATCCATCCCATCTAATGAATAAGAAAGGGCCTTGGTTAAAAGGGGACTGGTTTGTGTCTTCATGGGTCATTTTTATTCAGCTTTTAGAAAGACGAGGAGAGAGAGGAGAAGGCTTGATTGATAAATCCCCTCTCTCACCCACCCTGTGCGCCTGGTGACCCCGGAGTCATCAAGTACAATGCCCCGCATCTTAAGTTTCTAAATCTCTGTTTGAAAAATAGAAGGAGCAAATTTGTGTCCATTATGGGAGCTTTGACGCGTCACGACTGGGGTCATTATTTAGAGCCTACATGCCCAGCGGGCTACCAGCAGCTAACTGCACCCAGGGTTTTATTCTCCAATTGATCCACCTCCCCCCGACTCCCCCATCTTTCCCCTCAACCCAATCCACCCCCTGAATCAGCAGCTTCCAAACGGCCCTCTCTCTCTCTCTCTCTCTCGCTCTCTCTCTCTCTATTCTCACTTGTTGCTCCTCTTAAAGCAGCAGAGGCATTTCTCTCTCCAGTCCATACACAACCAGCCAATGCCTCAGGCCCTTACCTACTTGGCTACGCCTCTCCTCCTCCCCTTCCCCCCTTCCTCCCCTTCCTCCTCCCATTCCTCTCCTTCTCCCCTCCCCCCTCCTCCCCTTCCTCCTCCCATTCCTCTCCTTCTCCCCTCCCCCTCCTCCCCTTCCTTCTCCCAATCCTCTGCTTCTCCCCTCCCCCTCCTCCCCTTCCTCCTCCCATTCCTCTCCTTCTCTCCCTCCCCCTCCTCCCCTTCCTCCTCCCATTCCTCTCCTTCTCCCCCCCCCCCTCCTCCCCTTCCTCCTCCCATTCCTCTCCTTCTCCCCTCCCCCTCCTCCCCTTCCTCCTCCCATTCCTCTCCTTCTCCCCTCCCCCTCCTCCCCTTCCTCCTCCCATTCCTCTCCTTCTCCCCTCCCCTAACTAACCCTTATTTATCAGCACTACGCTGTTTGTTGTCTTCGCATAGTTCCACAATTCATTAAAAAAGGAAAATGGGGAGTTGTAGTGAGAGAGAGACAGAGAGCACCAGAGAGAGAGACAGAGCACCAGAGAGAGAGACAGAGAGAGAGAGAGACAGAGCACCAGAGAGAGAGACAGAGCACCAGAGAGAGAGACAGAGAGAGAGAGACAGAGCACCAGAGAGAGAGACAGAGAGCACCAGAGAGAGAGACAGAGCACCAGAGAGAGAGACAGAGCACCAGAGAGAGAGACAGAGAGCACCAGAGAGAGAGACAGAGAGAGAGAGACAGAGCACCAGAGAGAGAGACAGAGAGCACCAGAGAGAGAGACAGAGAGAGAGAGACAGAGAGCACCAGAGAGAGAGACAGAGCACCAGAGAGAGAGACAGAGCACCAGAGAGAGAGACAGAGCACCAGAGAGAGAGACAGAGAGCACCAGAGAGAGAGACAGAGAGAGAGAGACAGAGAG
Organism: Oncorhynchus tshawytscha; assembly: GCF_018296145.1. Lineage (NCBI taxonomy): Eukaryota > Metazoa > Chordata > Actinopteri > Salmoniformes > Salmonidae > Oncorhynchus > Oncorhynchus tshawytscha. The sequence goes on from NW_024609712.1 coordinate 128,204, forward strand.
AGAGAGACAGAGAGCACCAGAGAGAGAGACAGAGAGAGAGAGACAGAGAGCGCCATAGAGAGACATAGAGAGAGACAGAGAGAGAGAGACAGAGAGCGCCAGAGAGAGAGACAGAGCACCAGAGAGAGAGAGAGACAGAGAGCACCAGAGAGAGAGACAGAGAGCACCAGAGAGAGAGACAGAGAGAGAGAGACAGAGAGCGCCATAGAGAGACATAGAGAGAGACAGAGAGAGAGAGACAGAGAGCGCCAGAGAGAGAGAGAGAGAGAGAGAGAGAGAGACAGAGAGCGCCAGAGAGAGACATAGAGAGAGACAGAGAGAGAGAGACAGAGAGCGCCAGAGAGAGAGAGAGAGAGAGAGAGAGAGAGAGAGAGACAGAGAGCGCCAGAGAGAGAGAGAGAGAGAGAGACAGAGAGCGCCAGAGAGAGAGAGAGAGACAGAGAGCGCCAGAGAGAGAGACAGAGAGAGAGACAGACAGCGCCAGAGAGAGAGACAGAGAGAGAGAGAGACAGAGAGCGCCAGAGAGAGAGACAGAGAGAGAGAGAGAGACAGAGAGCACCAGGGAGAGAGACAGAGACAGAGTGACAGAGAGCGAGAGAGAGAAAGTGACAGAGAGAGAGAGAATCTAGAGGGGGTGTGGGAAGGAGGAGGAAGGTAGTAGAGGGGGGAAGGGATTAGGATGACTTCTTGAACACATTTTCTCCCCTTTTGCTGCAATTAAACAAAGTAGGCCTGTGATTAGTGCAGCGCGGGGAGCAGGGAAAAAGACACCCTTGAATCCCAATGGAGGGACCTGACTGAGCATTACTGACTGACAATGCCCCAGTTTATTGCTCAAACCTGCTTACCCTCCTGCATGGTAAACCATGGGAACTCCACTCAGGTGGAAACTTGTTCTTCTTTTCTCTTTTTCCCGCTCGCTTGTTTCCCCCCCCCCCTCGCTCCCTCCCTCCCCTACTATGACCGCAGGAGCCCTCCCAGAGCACACAGGGTGGTGAAAGCCACACAACACTCCGGTAACTGAGATGTTTACCATGTTTATCTGTTTGTGAGTTTGCAGCTCGCACTTGTCTGTCGTTGTTCCAACGCAGTTAATGATGAGCTTCCTCCGTGTTTTTTCTTCGACACCCCTTCTCTCTCTCTCTCTCTCTCTCTCTCTCTCTCTCTCCTGCCCTCCTCCTCTAACTCTCTCTCTCCTGTCCTCCTCCTCCTCCTCCTCTCTTTTGCTTAAGCGGCTGTTTAAGTGGAGAGGAGCGTCCCCCTCTGGCTCTTGGGAACGCTCTTGAGGGGGTCTCTCTCTCTCTCTCTCTCTCTCTCTCTCTCTCTCTCGCTCGCCTGGCATGGCTCTGTGTGCAATTGTATGCTGCCGAGGGAAGTTTTAGGCAATTACGGATGTGACAGCCACCTGCAGGAGCAGAAAACCCCCTACGATCTCAGACAACTACCCCACCCCAAGGCCCACCACCACCCCCCACCGGCAGCTTCATGAATATGTGATGGAGTGATGATGTTGTGAATGGGCCTGGGGCAGGTGAGGGAGGGGAGGGGGGAGGGAGAGGGAGAGGGGTGGTGGTGGTGGGTTGGGAGGGGCGAGGGGGCTGTAATAAGTCTCCCAGCTGGGGGTGGTGTTGTGGCCCCTGTCTCCCTGCGGCAGTCCATACAGGCAGCCCTCCAGGAGAGCTGACCCGGGCCAGGGGCCCCCTGACGGAGGGGAGCTAAAGGGAAGAAGTAAAGAAGTGACAGGGGCGTGCAGAGCGCTCCCCGCAAATCTCTTGTTGGCCAATTTTACACATGATGTCTGGCCCAAAGGCCCGAGTGGCAGGCCTGACAGAGGCCTGATTTAATTTGATAACCTGCTTATTGAATGGGATTTAAATGAGTATTTCACATACAAATGACCTCTCGGATCCAGAACCACACGGATGAAAAGGCCCCGCTACCGACTGTCGCTTTGCGAAACACAGACGTCTGTGATCTTCTGTAATTGTTTTGATGGGATATTTTTGTACAGGTCTATTCAGTTAGGCTGTAACACTTGTGTGGTCAGGATTATTTCACATCCATGTGTTGTTGTGTGTTGGATGTACATAACGTTATAGATTCAAATTTAACAAGTGATGTCAATAAGGGATCATAGCTTTCAGCTGGATTCACCTGGTCAGTCTGTGTCATGGAAAGAGCAGGTGTTCTTAATGTTTTGTACACTCAGTGTTAATGCACGCACACACACATACACACAAACACATACTGGTACATAAACTCACACACACACACATACACACAAACACATACTGGTACATAAACTCTCACACACACATACTGGTACACAAACTCTCTCACACACACACACATACACACAAACACATACTGGTACATAAACTCTCACACACACACACATACACACAAACACATACTGGTACATAAACTCTCACACACATACACACAAACACATACTGGTACACAAACTCTCTCACACACACACACACATACACACAAACACATACTGGTACATAAACTCTCACACACATACACACAAACACATACTGGTACACAAACTCTCTCACACACACACACATACACACAAACACATACTGGTACATAAACTCTCACACACACACACATACACACAAACACATACTGGTACATAAACTCTCACAATTACACACAAACACATACTGGTACACAAACTCTCTCACACACACACACATACACACAAACACATACTGGTACACAAACTCTCTCACACACACAGCCTCTGACATCTGTTCTTATATGCAGACAACACAAGGGTATGACACACACACACACAAAACGACACGGCTGTGACACAGAAGCCCATCACGAGCACTGATCAGATAAAACATAGGAGAGGGAACTCAGTGAACATGGTTCCTCTGAAAGATGAGATTATTAAGTGGTTCCTCTGAAAGATGAGATTATTAAGTGGTTCCTCTGAAAATGTAGATTATTAAGTGGTTCCTCTGAAAATGTAGATTCTTAAGTGGTTTCTGTAGATCTCAGTTGAATAAAGCCATAAGGACTATATCCAGTCACTGTCAGTGCTGGAACCAGTACAATGTAATAGATGAAGAGATCAAGGTTAAGAGGAATAAGAGAAAACAGCATATCTAAACCTGACAGATATGAGAGGAGACACAGCAGACAGAAAACGGAGTGGGTAAGAGATGAGAAGCAGTAAATTCATCTGGGGCCAATATCTCTCGTCCCACAGCAGAGTAGAAAGTGCACCAGTCTTTATTTCTTGTAACAACTCAAGACAAACGACCACCAGTCGCTACATTAGTTCTGATAAAGGACACGCAAGAAACACAATGGCTTTCCATTTCTGATTTAATCCACTCCAGTGTGTGATGTATTTTTGAACAGAATAAAACGGATTAATCAGGAGTCATGGAGGGGGAAGGGAGAAATGAGGGTGGGGGCAGGTGTGTGATTCCTCATTGTGGCGATGTTGATGGTATGATGAAATATACAAAGACTAATAAAGAGCTGCTGTTGATAGATAGATGATGAGGAGCGGAGGAGAGGAGAGAAGGAGGGGAGGAGAGGAGTAGGAGAGAAGGAGAAGAGGAGTGGAGCAGGAGTAGGACAGGAGGGGAGTAGAGGAAGGGAGAGGAGGAGGGGAGGAGAGAAGGAGGAGTGGAGCAGGAGTAGGACAGGAGGGGAGTAGAGGAAGGGAGAGGAGGAGGGGGAGGAGAGGAGAGAAGGAGAAGAGGAGTAGAGCAGGAGTAGGACAGGAGGGGAGGAGAGGAAGGGAGAGGAGGAGGGAAGGAGTATGAGAGGTGGATAGGAGGAGAAAAGGAGTGGTGCAGGAGTCGGACGGGAGGGGAGAGGAGACAAGAGGGGGAGGGGAGGGGAGGAGTAGGAGAGGAAGGGAAGGGAGGGAGGGGAGAGGTAAAGAGAGGAGAGGAGAGGTGGATAGGAGAAGAGGGGAGAGGAGAGAAGGAAGAGTTGAAGAAAGGAGAAGAGAGGAAAGGGGAAAGATAGGAGGAGAAGAGAGAAGTGCAGTGGAGATGAGTGGAAGCGGGAGGTGAGGTGGGGCGAGGAGAGGAGAGGAGGAAAGGAGAAGAGGAGACCAGACCAGAGGAGGAGAAGAAAGGAGAGGAGAATGGAGGAGGAGAGGGGAGAGGAAAAGAGAAGAGAAGGAGGGGAGATGGAGAGGAAGAGTTGTAGAAAGGAGCTGAGAGGGGATGAGAAGAGGGGAGGGGAGGAGTAGAACGGGGAAGGGAGGGGTGAGGAGAGGAGAGGAGGAGTGGAAGAGGAGTAGAACGGGAAGGGAGGGGTGAGGAGAGGAGAGGATGAGTGGAAGGGGAGAGGAGATGAGGAGGGGGAAGAGGGGAGGGGGAAGATGGGAGGAGAGGAGGGGAGATGAGTGGAGGGGGGAGGTGGGGAGGAAAGGATAAGAGGGAGGGGAGAGGACAGACCGAGAGGAGTGGAAGGGGGGAGGAGAGGAAAGGAGGGGATAGGAGAGTAGGAGGGGAGGTGTGGGAGAGGAGAGGAGAAGAGGGGAGGGGAGAGGACAGAAGGGGGAGAAGAGGAAAGGAGGGGAGGCACCTGTGAGATAGAAGCTGTGGACACAACATTATCAAAATACAGACTGATTCTCTGAATTAATTAGACCTGCATTCAGGAGGGCGGTGTGTGTGTCTGTCCATGTGTGTGTTTCTGTGTGGTTGTGTGTGTGTGTTTCTGTGTGGTTGTGTGTGTGTGTTTCTGTGTGAGTGTGTGGTTGTGTGTGTGTGCTGCACCACCTCGGCCCAGCCTGATCTGGAGTCTCAATTTATTTTCCCTTTCCAGCTCATCCTTTACAGAAATGACAGTGTCTTCTTATTGATTTTACACTCAGAGATCAATCAGGTTTCCCCTGACTCTGGGAAAATGTACAGTTCCCCCTCCACCCGTCTCCCCCCCTCCTCCACACCGCAGAGTAAGGGCCCCAGCCACTGAACTACCCACACAGGGCCCCAGCCACTGAACTACCCACACAGGTCCCCAGCCACTGAACTACCCACACAGGACCCCAGCCACTGAACTACCCACACAGGGCCCCAGCCACCGAACTACCCACACAGGACCCCAGCCACTGAACTACCCACACAGGGCCCCAGCCACCGAACTACCCACACAGGACCCCAGCCACTGAACTACCCACACAGGACCCCAGCCACTGAACTACCCACACAGGACCCCAGCCACTGAACTACCCACACAGGACCCCAGCCACTGAACTACCCACACAGGGCCCCAGCCACTGAACTACCCACACAGGACCCCAGCCACTGAACTACCCACACAGGACCCCAGCCACTGAACTACCCACACTGGTCCCCAGCCACTGAATTACCCACACAGGACCCCAGCCACTGAACTACCCACACAGGGCCCCAGCCACCAAACTACCCACACAGGACCCCAGCCACTGAACTACCCACACAGGGCCCCAGCCACTGAACTACCCACACAGGACCCCAGCCACTGAACTACCCACACAGGACCCCAGCCACTGAACTACCCACACAGGACCCCAGCCACTGAACTACCCACACAGGATCCCAGCCACTGAACTACCCACACAGGACCCCAGCCACTGAACTACCCACACAGGACCCCAGCCACTGAACTACCCACACAGGGCCCCAGCCACTGAACTACCCACACAGGACCCCAGCCACTGAACTACCCACACAGGGCCCCAGCCACTGAACTACCCACACAGGACCAGTGATGCTCAGGAGGAGGTATTATATATATATATTATATATATATACACTGCTCAAAAATAAAGGGAAAACTAAAATAACACATCCTAGATCTGAATGAATGAAATATTCTTATTAAATACTTTTTTCTTTACATAGTTGAATGTGCTGACAACAAAATCACACAAAAATGATCAATGGAAATCAAATTTATCAACCCATGGAGGTCTGGATTTGGAGTCACACTCAAAATTAAAGTGGAAAACCGCACTACAGGCTGATCCAACTTTGATGTAATGTCCTTAAAACAAGTCAAAATGAGGCTCAGTAGTGTGTGTGGCCTCCAAGTGCCTGTATGACCTCCCTACAACGCCTGGGCATGCTCCTGATGAGGTGACGGATGATCTCCTCCCAGACCTGGACTAAAGCATCCGCCAACTCCTGGACAGTCTGTGGTGCAACGTGGTGTTGGTGGATGGAGCGAGACATGATGTCCCAGATGTGCTCAATTGGATTCAGGCCTGGGGAACGGGAGGTCCATAGCATCAATGCCAAAATCAAATCAGATTTATTTATATAGCCCTTCGTACATCAGCTGATATCTCAAAGTGCTGTACAGAAACCCAGCCTAAAACCCCAAACAGCAAGCAATGCAGGTGTAGAAGCACGGTGGCTAGGAAAAACTCCCTAGAATGGCCAAAACCTAGGAAGAAACCTAGAGAGGAACCAGGCTATGTGGGGTGGCCAGTCCTCTTTTGGCTGTGCCGGGTGGAGATTATAACAGAACATGGCCAAGATGTTCAAATGTTCATAAATGACCAGCATGGTCCAATAATAATAAGGCAGAACAGTTGAAACTAGAGCAGCAGCACGGCCAGGTGGACTGGCGACAGCAAGGATTCATCATGTCAGGTAGTCCTGAGGCATGGTCCAAGGGCTCAGGTCCTCCGAGAGAGAGAAAGAAAGAGAGAAAGAGAGAATTAGAGAGAGCACACTTAAATTCACACAGGACACCGAATAGGACAGGAGAAGTACTCCAGATATAACAAACTGACCCTAGCCCCCGACACATAAACTACTGCAGCATAAATACTGGAGGCTGAGACAGGAGGGGTCAGGAGACACTGTGGCCCCATCCGAGGACACCCCGGACAGGGCCAAACAGGAAGGATATAACCCCACCCACTTTGCCAAAGCACAGCCCCCACACCACTAGAGGGATATCTTCAACCACCAACTTACCATCCTGAGACAAGGCTGAGTATAGCCCACAAAGACCTCCGCCATGGCACAACCCAAGGGGGGGGGGGGGCGCCAACCCAGACAGGATGATCACATCAGTGACTCAACCCACTCAGGGGACGCACCCCTCCCAGGGACGGTATGAGAGAGCCCCAGTAAGCCAGTGACTCAGCCCCTGTAATAGGGTTGGAAGCAGAGAATCCCAGTGGAAAGAGGGGAACCGGCCAGGCAGAGACAGCAAGGGCGGTTCATTGCTCCAGAGCCTTTCCGTTCACCTTCACACTCCTGGGCCAGACTACACTCCATCATATGACCCACTGAAGAGATGAGTCTTCAGTAAAGACTTAAAGGTTGAGACCGAGTTTGCGTCTCCGACATGGGTAGGCAGACCATTCCATAAAAATGGAGCTCTATAGGAGAAAGCCCTGCCTCCGGCTGTTTGCTTAGAAATTCTAGGGACAATTAGGAGGCCTGCGTCTTGTGACCGTAGTGTACGTGTAGGTATGTACGGCAGGACCAAATCAGAGATATAGGTAGGAGCAAGCCCATGTAATGCTTTGTAGATTAGCAGTAAAACCTTGAAATCAGCCCTTGCTTTGACAGGAAGCCAGTGTAGGGAGGCTAGCACTGGAGTAATATGATCAAATTTTTGGGTTCTAGTCAGGATTCTAGCAGCCGTATTTAGCACTAACTGAAGTTTATTTAGTGCTTTATCCGGGTAGCCGGAAAGTAGAGCATTGCAGTAGTCTAACCTAGAAGTGACAAAAGCATGGATGAATTTTTCTGCATCATTTTTGGATAGAAAGTTTCTAATTTTTGCAATGTTAGGTAGATGGAAAAACGCTGTCCTTGAAATGGTCTTGATATGTTCTTCAAAAGAGAGATCAGGGTCCAGAGTAACGCCGAGGTCCTACACAGTTTTATTTGAGACGACTGTACAACCATTAAGATTAATTGTCAGATTCAACAGAAGATCTCTTTGTTTCCTGGGACCTAGAACAAGCATCTCTGTTTTGTCCGAGTTTAAAAGTAGAAAGTTTGCAGCCATCCACTTCCTTATGTCTGAAACACATGCTTCTAGCGAGGGCAATTTTGGGGCTTCACCATGTTTCATTGAAATGTACAGCTGTGTGTCATCCGCATAGCAGTGAAAGTTAACATTATGTTTTCGAATGACATCCCCAAGAGGTAAAATATATAGTGAAAACAGTGAGATATGGTGATGGAGATATGGTGATATATAGTGAAAACTAAAATGGAACCTTGAGGAACACCGAAATTTACCGTTGATTTGTCAGAGGACAAACCATTCACAGAGACAAACTGATATCTTTCCGACAGATAAGATCTAAACCAGGCCAGAACTTGTCTGTGCCTTCCTCTTGCAGGAACTGCTGACACACTCCAGCCACATGAGGTCTAGCATTGTCTTGCATTAGGAGGAACCCAGGGCCAACCGCACCAGCATATGGTCTCACAAGGGGTCTGAGGATCTCATCTCGGTATCTAATGGCAGTCAGGCTACCTCTGGCGAGCACATGGAGGGCTGTGCGGCCACCCCACACCATGACTGACCCACCGCCAAACCGGTCATGCTGGAGGATGTTGCAGGCAGCATTACGTTCTCCACGGCGTCTCCAGAATCTGTCACGTCTGTCACATGTGCTCAGTGTGAATTTGCCAATCTTGGTGTTCTCTGGCAAATGCCAAACGTCCTGCACGGTGTTGGGCTGTAAGCATAACCCCCACCTGTGGACATCGGGCCCTCATACCACCCTCATGGAGTCCGTTTCTAACCGTTTGAGCAGACACATGCACATTTGTGGCCTGCTGGAGGTCATTTTGCAGGGCTCTTGCAGTGCTCCTCCTTGCACAAAGGCGGAGGTAGCGGTCCTGCTGCTGGGTTGTTGGCCCCCTACGGCCACCTCCACATCTCCTGATGTACTGGCCTGTCTCCTGGTCCCACCTCCATGCTCTGGACACTACGCTGACAGACACAGCAAACCTTCTTGCCACGGCTCGCATTGATGTTCCATCCTGGATGAGCTGCACTACCTGAGCCACTTGTGTGGGTTGTAGACTCCGTCTCATGCTACCACTAGAGAGAAAGCACCGCCAGCATTCAAAAGTGACCAAAACATCAGCCAGGAAGCATAGGAACTGAGAAGTGGTCTGTGGTCACCACCTGCAGAACCACTCCTTTATTGGGGGTGTATTGCTAATTTCCACCTGTTGTCTATTGCATGTGAAATTTATTGTCAATCAGTGTTGCTTCCTAAGTGGACATTGTGATTTCACAGAAGTGGGATTGACTTGGAGTTGTGTTGTTTAAGTGTTCCCTTTATTTTTTTGAGCAGTGTATATATATATATTTCTCTCTCTCTCTCTCTCTCTCTCACTCTCTCGCTCTCTCTCTCTCTCTGTCATCCCCGTTTCTGTGTAAAGGGCCGTGACCGCAGTCAAGATAACTAAGAGTGTTGGGATGGAATCTCTCCTTGTTAACACTTAGCTCAGCCCAGACACACAGTCTCTTCTCCAGCCCACATCTCTCTCCCCTGCCCACATCTCACCCCCTGCCCACTTCTCACATCTCAGCTCACATCTCACTCCCCTGCCCTGCCCACACCTCACTCCCCTACCCACATCTCACTCCCATATCCAGCCCATATCTCACTCCCCTGCCCTGCCCACATCTCACTTTCCTGCCCAGCCCATATCTCACTGCCCTGCCCTGCCCAGCCCACATCTCACTCCCCTGCCCTGCCCACATCTCACTCCCCCGCCCAGCCCATATCTCATTGCCCTGCCCACATCTCACTCCCCTGCCCAGCCCATATCTCACTCCCCTGCCCAGCCCACACCTCACTCCCCTGCCCACATCTCACTGCCCTGCCCAGCCCATATCTCACTCCCCTGCCCAGCCCATATCTCACTCCCCTGCCCTGCCCATATCTCACTCCCCTGCCCAGCCCATATCTCACTCCCCTGCCCAGCCCATATCTAACTCCCCTGCCCAGCCCACATCTCACTCCCCTGCCCTGCCCACATCTCACTTCCCTGCCCAGCTCATATCTCACTGCCCTGCCCTGCCCAGCCCACATCTCACTCCCCTGCCCTGCCCACATCTCACTCCCCCGCCCAGCCCATATCTCATTGCCCTGCCCACATCTCACTCCCCTGCCCAGCCCATATCTCACTCCCCTGCCCAGCCCACATCTCACTCCCCTGCCCACATCTCACTGCCCTGCCCAGCCCATATCTCACTCCCCTGCCCAGCCCATATCTCACTCCCCTGCCCTGCCCATATCTCACTCCCCTGCCCAGCCCACATCTCACTCCCCTGCCCATATCTCACTGCCCTGCCCAGCCCATATCTCACTCCCCTGCCCAGCCCATATCTCACTCCCTGCCCAGCCCACATCTCACTCCCCTGCCCAACCCACATCTCACTCCCCTGCCCATATCTCACTGCCCTGCCCAGCCCATATCTCACTCCCCTGCCCAGCCTACATCTCACTCCCCTGCCCATATCTCACTGCCCTTCCCAGCCCACATCTCACTCCCCTGCCCATATCTCACTGCCCTGCCCATATCTCACTGCCCTGCCCACATCTCACTCCCCTGCCCAGCCCATATCTCACTCCCCTGCCCAGCCTACATCTCACTCCCCTGCCCATATCTCACTGCCCTTCCCAGCCCACATCTCACTCCCCTGCCCATATCTCACTGCCCTGCCCATATCTCATTGCCCTGCCCACATCTCACTCCCCTGCCCAGCCCATATCTCACTGCCCTGCCCAGCCCACATCTCACTCCCCTGCCCATATCTCACTCCCCTGCCCATATCTCACTCCCCGCCCATATCTCACTCCCCTGCCCAGCCCACATCTCACTCCCTGTCCATATCTCACTGCCCTGCCCAGCCCACATCTCACTCCCCTGCCCATATCTCACTGCCCTGCCCATATCTCACTGCCCTGCCCAGCCCACATCTCACTCCCTGCCCAGCCCATTTCTCACTCCCCTGCCCTGGCCATATCTCACTTCCCTGCCCATATCTCACTGTCCTGCCCATATCTCACTGCCCTGCCCATATCTCACTCCCCTGCCCATATCTCACTGCCCTGTCCATATCTCACTCCCCTGCCCATATCTCACAGCCCTGACCATATCTCACTGCCCTGCCCAGCCCACATCTCACTCCCCTGCCCATATCTCACTGCCCTGCCCATATCTCACTGTCCTGCCCATATCTCACTGCCCTGCCCATATCTCACTCCCCTGCCCATATCTCACTGCCCAGCCCACATCTCACTCCCCTGCCCATATCTCACTGCCCTGCCCATATCTCACTGCCCTGCCCAGCCCATATCTCACTCCCTGCCCAGCCCATATCTCACTCCCCTGCCCTGCCCATATCTCACTCCCTGCCCAGCCCACATCTCACTGCCCTACCCATATCTCACAGCCCTGACCATATCTCACTGCCCTGCCCAGCCCACATCTCACTCCCCTGCCCATATCTCACTGCCCTGCCCATATCTCACTGTCCTGCCCATATCTCACTGCCCTGCCCATATCTCACTCCCCTGCCCATATCTCACTGCCCAGCCCACATCTCACTCCCTGCCCATCTCACTGCCCTGCCCATATCTCACTGCCCTGCCCAGCCCATATCTCACTCCCCTGCCCAGCCCATATCTCACTCCCCTGCCCTGCCCATATCTCACTCCCCTGCCCAGCCCACATCTCACTCCCCTGCCCATATCTCACTGCCCTGCCCAGCCCATATCTCACTCCCCTGCCCAGCCCATATCTCACTCCCCTGCCCAGCCCACATCTCACTCCCTGCCCAACCCACATCTCACTCCCCTGCCCATATCTCACTGCCCTGCCCAGCCCATATCTCACTCCCCTGCCCAGCCTACATCTCACTCCCCTGCCCATATCTCACTGCCCTTCCCAGCCCACATCTCACTCCCCTGCCCATATCTCACTGCCCTGCCCATATCTCACTGCCCTGCCCACATCTCACTCCCCTGCCCAGCCCATATCTCACTCCCTGCCCAGCCTACATCTCACTCCCCTGCCCATATCTCACTGCCCTTCCCAGCCCACATCTCACTCCCCTGCCCATATCTCACTGCCCTGCCCATATCTCATTGCCCTGCCCACATCTCACTCCCCTGCCCAGCCCATATCTCACTGCCCTGCCCAGCCCACATCTCACTCCCCTGCCCATATCTCACTCCCTGCCCATATCTCACTCCCCGCCCATATCTCACTCCCCTGCCCAGCCCACATCTCACTCCCCTGTCCATATCTCACTGCCCTGCCCAGCCCACATCTCACTCCCTGCCCATATCTCACTGCCCTGCCCATATCTCACTGCCCTGCCCAGCCCACATCTCACTCCCTGCCCAGCCCATTTCTCACTCCCCTGCCCTGGCCATATCTCACTTCCCTGCCCATATCTCACTGTCCTGCCCATATCTCACTGCCCTGCCCATATCTCACTCCCCTGCCCATATCTCACTGCCCTGTCCATATCTCACTCCCCTGCCCATATCTCACAGCCCTGACCATATCTCACTGCCCTGCCCAGCCCACATCTCACTCCCCTGCCCATATCTCACTGCCCTGCCCATATCTCACTGTCCTGCCCATATCTCACTGCCCTGCCCATATCTCACTCCCCTGCCCATATCTCACTGCCCAGCCCACATCTCACTCCCCTGCCCATATCTCACTGCCCTGCCCATATCTCACTGCCCTGCCCAGCCCATATCTCACTCCCTGCCCAGCCCATATCTCACTCCCTGCCCTGCCCATATCTCACTCCCCTGCCCAGCCCACATCTCACTGCCCTACCCATATCTCACAGCCCTGACCATATCTCACTGCCCTGCCCAGCCCACATCTCACTCCCCTGCCCATATCTCACTGCCCTGCCCATATCTCACTGTCCTGCCCATATCTCACTGCCCTGCCCATATCTCACTCCCCTGCCCATATCTCACTGCCCAGCCCACATCTCACTCCCTGCCCATATCTCACTGCCCTGCCCATATCTCACTGCCCTGCCCAGCCCATATCTCACTCCCCTGCCCAGCCCATATCTCACTCCCCTGCCCTGCCCATATCTCACTCCCCTGCCCAGCCCACATCTCACTCCCCTGCCCATATCTCACTGCCCTGCCCAGCCCATATCTCACTCCCCTGCCCAGCCCATATCTCACTCCCTGCCCAGCCCACATCTCACTCCCCTGCCCAACCCACATCTCACTCCCCCCTGCCCATATCTCACTGCCCTGCCCAGCCCATATCTCACTCCCCTGCCCAGCCTACATCTCACTCCCCTGCCCATATCTCACTGCCCTTCCCAGCCCACATCTCACTCCCCTGCCCATATCTCACTGCCCTGCCCATATCTCACTGCCCTGCCCACATCTCACTCCCCTGCCCAGCCCATATCTCACTCCCCTGCCCAGCCTACATCTCACTCCCCTGCCCATATCTCACTGCCCTTCCCAGCCCACATCTCACTCCCCTGCCCATATCTCACTGCCCTGCCCATATCTCATTGCCCTGCCCACATCTCACTCCCCTGCCCAGCCCATATCTCACTGCCCTGCCCAGCCCACATCTCACTCCCCTGCCCATATCTCACTCCCTGCCCATATCTCACTCCCCCGCCCATATCTCACTCCCTGCCCAGCCCACATCTCACTCCCCTGTCCATATCTCACTGCCCTGCCCAGCCCACATCTCACTCCCCTGCCCATATCTCACTGCCCTGCCCATATCTCACTGCCCTGCCCAGCCCACATCTCACTCCCTGCCCAGCCCATTTCTCACTCCCTGCCCTGGCCATATCTCACTTCCCTGCCCATATCTCACTGTCCTGCCCATATCTCACTGCCCTGCCCATATCTCACTCCCTGCCCATATCTCACTGCCCTGTCCATATCTCACTCCCCTGCCCATATCTCACAGCCCTGACCATATCTCACTGCCCTGCCCATATCTCACTCCCCTGCCCATATCTCAATGCCCTGCCCATACCTCACTGCCCTGCCCAGCCCATATCTCACTGCCCTGCCCAGCCCATAACTCACTGCCCTGCCCAGCCCATATCTCCCTGCCCATATCTCCCTGCCCTGCCCATATCGCACTGCCCTGCCCAGCCCATATCTCACTGCCCTGCCCATATCTCACTGCCCTGACCATTTCTCACTGCCCTGCCCAGCCCATATCTCACTGCCCTGCCCATATCTCACTCCGCTGCCCATATCTCACTGCCCTGCCCATATCTCACTGCCCTGCCCAGCCCACATTTCACTCCCCTGCCCAGCCCATATCTCACTGCCCTGCCCAGCCCATATCTCACTGCCCTACCCATATCTCACTGGCCTGCCCATATCTCACTCCCCTGCCCATATCTCACTGCCCTGCCCATATCTCACTGCCCTGCCCACATCTCACTCCCCTGCCCAGCCCATATCTCACTGCCCTGCCCAGCCCACATCTCACTCCCCTGCCCATATCTCACTCCCCTGCCCATATCTCACTCCCCGCCCGTATCTCACTCCCTGCCCATATCTCACTCCCCTGCCCATATCTCACTGCCCTGTCCATATCTCACTCCCCTGCCCATATCTCACAGCCCTGACCATATCTCACTGCCCTGCCCAGCCCACATCTCACTCCCCTGCCCATATCTCACTGCCCTGCCCATATCTCACTGTCCTGCCCATATCTCACTGCCCTGCCCATATCTCACTCCCCTGCCCATATCTCACTGCCCAGCCCACATCTCACTCCCCTGCCCATATCTCACTGCCCTGCCCATATCTCACTGCCCTGCCCAGCCCATATCTCCCTGCCCATATCTCCCTGCCCTGCCCATATCTCACTGCCCTGCCCAGCCCATATCTCACTGCCCTACCCATATCTCACTGGCCTGCCCATATCTCACTCCCCTGCCCATATCTCACTGCCCTGCCCATATCTCACTGCCCTGCCCACATCTCACTCCCCTGCCCAGCCCATATCTCACTGCCCTGCCCAGCCCACATCTCACTCCCCTGCCCATATCTCACTCCCTGCCCATATCTCACTCCCCCGCCCATATCTCACTCCCCTGCCCATATCTCACTGCCCAGCCCATATCTCACTCCCCTGCCCATATCTCACTCCCTGCCCAGCCCACATCTCACTGCCCTGCCCATATCTCACTCCGCTGCCCATATCTCACTGCCCTGCCCATATCTCACTGCCCTGCCCAGCCCACATTTCACTCCCCTGCCCAGCCCATATCTCACTGCCCTGCCCAGCCCATATCTCACTGCCCTACCCATATCTCACTGGCCTGCCCATATCTCACTCCCTGCCCATATCTCACTGCCCTGCCCATATCTCACTGCCCTGCCCACATCTCACTCCCCTGCCCAGCCCATATCTCACTGCCCTGCCCAGCCCACATCTCACTCCCCTGCCCATATCTCACTCCCCTGCCCATATCTCACTCCCCCGCCCGTATCTCACTCCCCTGCCCATATCTCACTCCCCTGCCCATATCTCACTGCCCTGTCCATATCTCACTCCCTGCCCATATCTCACAGCCCTGACCATATCTCACTGCCCTGCCCAGCCCACATCTCACTCCCTGCCCATATCTCACTGCCCTGCCCATATCTCACTGTCCTGCCCATATCTCACTGCCCTGCCCATATCTCACTCCTGCCCATATCTCACTGCCCAGCCCACATCTCACTCCCTGCCCATATCTCACTGCCCTGCCCATATCTCACTGCCCTGCCCAGCCCATATCTCCCTGCCCATATCTCCCTGCCCTGCCCATATCTCACTGCCCTGCCCAGCCCATATCTCACTGCCCTACCCATATCTCACTGGCCTGCCCATATCTCACTCCCCTGCCCATATCTCACTGCCCTGCCCATATCTCACTGCCCTGCCCACATCTCACTCCCCTGCCCAGCCCATATCTCACTGCCCTGCCCAGCCCACATCTCACTCCCCTGCCCATATCTCACTCCCCTGCCCATATCTCACTCCCCCCGCCCATATCTCACTCCCTGCCCATATCTCACTGCCCAGCCCATATCTCACTCCCCTGCCCATATCTCACTCCCCTGCCCAGCCCACATCTCACTCCCCTGCCCATATCTCACTGCCCTGCCCATATCTCACTGCCCTGTCCAGCCCACATCTCACTCCCCTGCCCAGCCCATATCTCACTGCCCTGCCCATATCTCACCCCTGCCCATATCTCACTGCCCTGGCCATATCTCACTTCCCTGCCCATATCTCACTGTCCTGCCCATATCTCACTGCCCTGCCCATATCTCACTCCCCTGCCCATATCTCACTGCCCTGCCCATATCTCACTCCCCTGCCCATATCTCACTGCCCTGCCCATATCTCACTCCCCTGCCCATATCTCAATGCCCTGCCCATATCTCACTGCCCTGCCCAGCCCATATCTCACTGCCCATATCTCCCTGCCCTGCCCATATCTCACTGCCCTGCCCAGCCCATATCTCACTGCCCTGCCCATATCTCACTGCCCTGCCCATATCTCACTGCCCTGCCCAGCCCATATCTCACTGCCCTGCCCATATCTCACTCCCCTGCCCATATCTCACTGCCTGCCCATATCTCACTGCCCTGCCCAGCCCACATTTCACTCCCCTGCCCAGCCCATATCTCCCTGCCCTGCCCAGCCCATATCTCACTCCCCTGCCCATATCTCACTGCCCTGCCCAGCCCATATCTCACTCCCCTGCCCAGCCCACATCTCACTGCCCTGCCCATATCTCACTGCCCTGCCCAGCCCATATCTCACTGCCCTGCCCAGCCCATATCTCACTGCCCTGCCCATATCTCACTGCCCTGCCCATATCTCACTCCCTGCCCATATCTCACTGCCCTGCCCATATCTCACTGCCCTGCCCACATCTCACTCCCCTGCCCAGCCCATATCTCACTGCCCTGCCCAGCCCACATCTCACTCCCCTGCCCATATCTCACTCCCCGCCCATATCTCACTCCCCGCCCATATCTCACTCCCCTGCCCAGCCCATATCTCACTCCCCTCCCAGCCCATATCTCACTGCCCTGCCCATATCTCATTGCCCTGCCCACATCTCACTCCCCTGCCCAGCCCATATCTCACTCCCTGCCCAGTCCACATCTCACTCCCCTGCCCACATCTCACTACCCTGCCCAGCCCATATCTCACTCCCCTGCCCAGCCCATATCTCACTCCCCTGCCCTGCCCATATCTCACTCCCCTGCCCAGCCCACATCTCACTCCCCTGCCCATATCTCACTGCCCTGCCCAGCCCATATCTCACTCCCTGCCCAGCCCATATCTCACTCCCTGCCCAGCCCACATCTCACTCCCCTGCCCAACCCACATCTCACCCCTGCCCATATCTCACTGCCCTGCCCAGCCCATATCTCACTCCCCTGCCCAGCCTACATCTCACTCCCTGCCCATATCTCACTGCCCTTCCCAGCCCACATCTCACTCCCCTGCCCATATCTCACTGCCCTGCCCATATCTCACTGCCCTGCCCACATCTCACTCCCCTGCCCAGCCCATATCTCACTCCCCTGCCCAGCCTACATCTCACTCCCCTGCCCATATCTCACTGCCCTTCCCAGCCCACATCTCACTCCCCTGCCCATATCTCACTGCCCTGCCCATATCTCATTGCCCTGCCCACATCTCACTCCCCTGCCCAGCCCATATCTCACTGCCCTGCCCAGCCCACATCTCACTCCCCTGCCCATATCTCACTCCCCTGCCCATATCTCACTCCCCGCCCATATCTCACTCCCCTGCCCAGCCCACATCTCACTCCCCTGTCCATATCTCACTGCCCTGCCCAGCCCACATCTCACTCCCCTGCCCATATCTCACTGCCCTGCCCATATCTCACTGCCCTGCCCAGCCCACATCTCACTCCCTGCCCAGCCCATTTCTCACTCCCCTGCCCTGGCCATATCTCACTTCCCTGCCCATATCTCACTGTCCTGCCCATATCTCACTGCCCTGCCCATATCTCACTCCCCTGCCCATATCTCACTGCCCTGTCCATATCTCACTCCCCTGCCCATATCTCACAGCCCTGACCATATCTCACTGCCCTGCCCAGCCCACATCTCACTCCCCTGCCCATATCTCACTGCCCTGCCCATATCTCACTGTCCTGCCCATATCTCACTGCCCTGCCCATATCTCACTCCCTGCCCATATCTCACTGCCCAGCCCACATCTCACTCCCTGCCCATATCTCACTGCCCTGCCCATATCTCACTGCCCTGCCCAGCCCATATCTCCCTGCCCATATCTCCCTGCCCTGCCCATATCTCACTGCCCTGCCCAGCCCATATCTCACTGCCCTACCCATATCTCACTGGCCTGCCCATATCTCACTCCCTGCCCATATCTCACTGCCCTGCCCATATCTCACTGCCCTGCCCACATCTCACTCCCTGCCCAGCCCATATCTCACTGCCCTGCCCAGCCCACATCTCACTCCCTGCCCATATCTCACTCCCCTGCCCATATCTCACTCCCCCGCCCATATCTCACTCCCTGCCCATATCTCACTGCCCTGCCCATATCTCACTCCCCTGCCCATATCTCACTCCCCTGCCCAGCCCACATCTCACTCCCCTGCCCATATCTCACTGCCCTGCCCATATCTCACTGCCCTGCCCAGCCCACATCTCACTCCCCTGCCCAGCCCATCTCACTCCCCTGCCCAGCCCATATCTCACTGCCCTGCCCATATCTCACTCCCCTGCCCATATCTCACTGCCCTGGCCATATCTCACTTCCCTGCCCATATCTCACTGTCCTGCCCATATCTCACTGCCCTGCCCATATCTCACTCCCATGCCCATATCTCACTGCCCTGCCCATATCTCACTCCCTGCCCATATCTCACTGCCCTGCCCATATCTCACTCCCCTGCCCATATCTCAATGCCCTGCCCATATCTCACTGCCCTGCCCAGCCCATATCTCACTGCCCTGCCCAGCCCATAACTCACTGCCCTGCCCAGCCCATATCTCCCTGCCCATATCTCCCTGCCCTGCCCATATCGCACTGCCCTGCCCAGCCCATATCTCACTGCCCTGCCCATATCTCACTGCCCTGCCCATATCTCACTGCCCTGCCCAGCCCATATCTCACTGCCCTGCCCATATCTCACTCCCCTGCCCATATCTCACTGCCTGCCCATATCTCACTGCCCTGCCCAGCCCACATTTTCACTCCCCTGCCCAGCCCATATCTCCCTGCCCGCCCAGCCCATATCTCACTCCCCTGCCCATATCTCACTGCCCTGCCCAGCCCATATCTCACTCCCTGCCCAGCCCACATCTCACTGCCCTGCCCATATCTCACTGCCCTGCCCAGCCCATATCTCACTGCCCTGCCCAGCCCATATCTCACTGCCCTGCCCATATCTCACTGCCCTGCCCATATCTCACTCCCCTGCCCATATCTCACTGCCCTGCCCATATCTCACTGCCCTGCCCACATCTCACTCCCCTGCCCAGCCCATATCTCACTGCCCTGCCCAGCCCACATCTCACTCCCCTGCCCATATCTCACTCCCCCGCCCATATCTCACTCCCCCTGCCCATATCTCACTCCCCTGCCCAGCCCATATCTCACTCCCCTCCCAGCCCATATCTCACTGCCCTGCCCATATCTCATTGCCCTGCCCACATCTCACTCCCCTGCCCAGCCCATATCTCACTCCCTGCCCAGCCCACATCTCACTCCCCTGCCCACATCTCACTGCCCTGCCCAGCCCATATCTCACTCCCCTGCCCAGCCCATATCTCACTCCCCTGCCCTGCCCATATCTCACTCCCTGCCCAGCCCACATCTCACTCCCTGCCCATATCTCACTGCCCTGCCCAGCCCATATCTCACTCCCTGCCCAGCCCATATCTCACTCCCCTGCCCAGCCCACATCTCACTCCCCTGCCCAACCCCATCTCACTCCCTGCCCATATCTCACTGCCCTGCCCAGCCCATATCTCACTCCCCTGCCCAGCCTACATCTCACTCCCCTGCCCATATCTCACTGCCCTTCCCAGCCCACATCTCACTCCCCTGCCCATATCTCACTGCCCTGCCCATATCTCACTGCCCTGCCCACATCTCACTCCCCTGCCCAGCCCATATCTCACTCCCCTGCCCAGCCTACATCTCACTCCCCTGCCCATATCTCACTGCCCTTCCCAGCCCACATCTCACTCCCTGCCCATATCTCACTGCCCTGCCCATATCTCATTGCCCTGCCCACATCTCACTCCCCTGCCCAGCCCATATCTCACTGCCCTGCCCAGCCCACATCTCACTCCCCTGCCCATATCTCACTCCCCTGCCCATATCTCACTCCCCGCCCATATCTCACTCCCCTGCCCAGCCCACATCTCACTCCCCTGTCCATATCTCACTGCCCTGCCCAGCCCACATCTCACTCCCTGCCCATATCTCACTGCCCTGCCCAGCCCACATCTCACTCCCCTGCCCAGCCCATTTTCACTCCCCTGCCCTGGCCATATCTCACTTCCCTGCCCATATCTCACTGTCCTGCCCATATCTCACTGCCCTGCCCATATCTCACTCCCCTGCCCATATCTCACTGCCCTGTCCATATCTCACTCCCCTGCCCATATCTCACAGCCCTGACCATATCTCACTGCCCTGCCCAGCCCACATCTCACTCCCTGCCCATATCTCACTGCCCTGCCCATATCTCACTGTCCTGCCCATATCTCACTGCCCTGCCCATATCTCACTCCCCTGCCCATATCTCACTGCCCAGTCCACATCTCACTCCCCTGCCCATATCTCACTGCCCTGCCCATATCTCACTGCCCTGCCCAGCCCATATCTCACTCCCTGCCCAGCCCATATCTCACTCCCCTGCCCTGCCCATATCTCACTCCCCTGCCCAGCCCACATCTCACTCCCCTGCCCATATCTCACTGCCCTGCCCAGCCCATATCTCACTCCCCTGCCCAGCCCATATCTCACTCCCCTGCCCAGCCCACATCTCACTCCCCTGCCCAACCCACATCTCACTCCCCTGCCCATATCTCACTGCCCTGCCCAGCCCATATCTCACTCCCCTGCCCAGCCTACATCTCACTCCCCTGCCCATATCTCACTGCCCTTCCCAGCCCACATCTCACTCCCCTGCCCATATCTCACTGCCCTGCCCATATCTCACTGCCCTGCCCACATCTCACTCCCCTGCCCAGCCCATATCTCACTCCCCTGCCCAGCCTACATCTCACTCCCCTGCCCATATCTCACTGCCCTTCCCAGCCCACATCTCACTCCCCTGCCCATATCTCACTGCCCTGCCCATATCTCATTGCCCTGCCCACATCTCACTCCCCTGCCCAGCCCATATCTCACTGCCCTGCCCAGCCCACATCTCACTCCCCTGCCCATATCTCACTGCCCTGCCCATATCTCACTGCCCTGCCCAGCCCACATCTCACTCCCCTGCCCAGCCCATTTCTCACTCCCTGCCCTGGCCATATCTCACTTCCCTGCCCATATCTCACTGTCCTGCCCATATCTCACTGCCCTGCCCATATCTCACTCCCCTGCCCATATCTCACTGCCCTGTCCATATCTCACTCCCCTGCCCATATCTCACAGCCCTGACCATATCTCACTGCCCTGCCCATATCTCACCCCTGCCCATATCTCAATGCCCTGCCCATACCTCACTGCCCTGCCCAGCCCATATCTCACTGCCCTGCCCAGCCCATAACTCACTGCCCTGCCCAGCCCATATCTCCCTGCCCATATCTCCCTGCCCTGCCCATATCGCACTGCCCTGCCCAGCCCATATCTCACTGCCCTGCCCATATCTCACTGCCCTGCCCATTTCTCACTGCCCTGCCCAGCCCATATCTCACTGCCCTGCCCATATCTCACTCCGCTGCCCATATCTCACTGCCCTGCCCATATCTCACTGCCCTGCCCAGCCCACATTTCACTCCCTGCCCAGCCCATATCTCACTGCCCTGCCCAGCCCATATCTCACTGCCCTACCCATATCTCACTGGCCTGCCCATATCTCACTCCCCTGCCCATATCTCACTGCCCTGCCCATATCTCACTGCCCTGCCCACATCTCACTCCCCTGCCCAGCCCATATCTCACTGCCCTGCCCAGCCCACATCTCACTCCCCTGCCCATATCTCACTCCCCTGCCCATATCTCACTCCCCCGCCCGTATCTCACTCCCCTGCCCATATCTCACTGCCCTGCCCATATCTCACTCCCTGCCCAGCCCACATCTCACTCCCCTGCCCACATCTCACTGCCCTGCCCAGCCCACATCTCACTCCCTGCTGCCCATATCTCACTGCCCTGCCCATATCTCACTGCCCTGCCCAGCCCACATCTCACTCCCCTGCCCAGCCCATTTCTCACTGCCCTGCCTAGCCCATAACTCACTGCCCTGCCCAGCCCATATCTCCCTGCCCATATCTCCCTGCCCTGCCCATATCTCACTGCCCTGCCCAGCCCATATCTCACTGCCCTACCCATATCTCACTGGCCTGCCCATATCTCACTCCCCTGCCCATATCTCACTCCCCTGCCCAGCCCACATCTCACCCCTGCCCACATCTCACTGGCCTGCCCAGCCCACATCTCACTCCCCTGCCCATATCTCACTGCCCTGCCCATATCTCACTGCCCTGCCCAGCCCACATCTCACTCCCCTGCCCAGCCCATTTCTCACTGCCCTGCCCAGCCCATAACTCACTGCCCTGCCCAGCCCATATCTCCCTGCCCATATCTCCCTGCCCTGCCCATATCTCACTGCCCTGCCCAGCCCATATCTCACTGCCCTACCCATATCTCACTGGCCTGCCCATATCTCACTCCCCTGCCCATATCTCACTGCCCTGCCCATATCTCACTGCCCTGCCCACATCTCACTCCCCTGCCCAGCCCATATCTCACTGCCCTGCCCAGCCCACATCTCACTCCCCTGCCCATATCTCACTCCCCTGCCCATATCTCACTCCCCCGCCCATATCTCACTCCCCTGCCCATATCTCACTGCCCTGCCCATATCTCACTCCCCTGCCCATATCTCACTCCCTGCCCAGCCCACATCTCACTCCCCTGCCCATATCTCACTGCCCTGCCCATATCTCACTGCCCTGCCCAGCCCACATCTCACTCCCCTGCCCAGCCCATTTCTCACTCCCCTGCCCAGCCCATATCTCACTGCCCTGCCCATATCTCACTCCCCTGCCCATATCTCACTGCCCTGGCCATATCTCACTTCCCTGCCCATATCTCACTGTCCTGCCCATATCTCACTGCCCTGCCCATATCTCACTCCCCTGCCCATATCTCACTGCCCTGCCCATATCTCACTCCCCTGCCCATATCTCACTGCCCTGCCCATATCTCACTCCCCTGCCCATATCTCAATGCCCTGCCCATATCTCACTGCCCTGCCCAGCCCATATCTCACTGCCCTGCCCAGCCCATAACTCACTGCCCTGCCCAGCCCATATCTCCCTGCCCATATCTCCCTGCCCTGCCCATATCGCACTGCCCTGCCCAGCCCATATCTCACTGCCCTGCCCATATCTCACTGCCCTGCCCATATCTCACTGCCCTGCCCAGCCCATATCTCACTGCCCTGCCCATATCTCACTGCCTGCCCATATCTCACTGCCCTGCCCAGCCCACATTTCACTCCCCTGCCCAGCCCATATCTCCCTGCCCCGCCCAGCCCATATCTCACTCCCCTGCCCATATCTCACTGCCCTGCCCAGCCCATATCTCACTCCCCTGCCCAGCCCACATCTCACTGCCCTGCCCATATCTCACTGCCCTGCCCAGCCCATATCTCACTGCCCTGCCCAGCCCATATCTCACTGCCCTGCCCATATCTCACTGCCCTGCCCATATCTCACTCCCCTGCCCATATCTCACTGCCCTGCCCATATCTCACTGCCCTGCCCACATCTCACTCCCCTGCCCAGCCCATATCTCACTGCCCTGCCCAGCCCACATCTCACTGCCCTGCCCATATCTCACTCCCCGCCCATATCTCACTCCCCGCCCATATCTCACTCCCCTGCCCAGCCCATATCTCACTCCCCTCCCAGCCCATATCTCACTGCCCTGCCCATATCTCACTGCCCTGCCCAGCCCATATCTCACTGCCCTGCCCAGCCCATATCTCACTGCCCTGCCCACATCTCACTCCCCTGCCCAGCCCATATCTCACTGCCCTGCCCAGCCCACATCTCACTCCCCTGCCCATATCTCACTCCCCGCCCATATCTCACTCCCCTGCCCATATCTCACTCCCCTGCCCAGCCCATATCTCACTCCCCTCCCAGCCCATATCTCACTGCCCTGCCCATATCTCACTGCCCTGCCCAGCCCATATCTCACTGCCCTGCCCAGCCCATATCTCACTGCCCTGCCCATATCTCACTGCCCTGCCCATATCTCACTCCCCTGCCCATTTTCACTGCCCTGCCCATATCTCACTGCCCTGCCCACATCTCACTCCCCTGCCCAGCCCATATCTCACTGCCCTGCCCAGCCCACATCTCACTCCCCTGCCCATATCTCACTCCCCTGCCCATATCTCACTCCCCTGCCCATATCTCACTCCCCTGCCCATATCTCACTGCCCTGCCCATATCTCACTCCCCTGCCCCTATCTCACTCCCCGCCCATATCTCACTCCCCTGCCCAGCCCATATCTCACTCCCCTCCCAGCCCATATCTCACTGCCCTGCCCACATCTCACTGCCCTGCCCATATCTCACTCCCTGCCCATATCCCACTGCCCTGCCCATATCTCACTGCCCTGCCCATATCTCACTGCCCTGCCCATATCTCACTCCCTGCCCATATCTCACTGCCCTGGCATATCTCACTGCCCTGTCCATATCTCACTCCCTGCCCCTGCCCATATCTCACTCCCTGCCCACATCTCACTCCCCTGCCCATATCTCACTCCCCTGCCCATATCTCACGGCCCTGCCCATATCTCACTCCCCTGCCCATATCTCACTGCCCTGGCCATATCTCACTGCCCTGCCCAGCCCACATCTCACTCCCCTGCCCAGCCCATATCTCACTGCCCTGC
Source organism: Oncorhynchus tshawytscha (assembly GCF_018296145.1). NCBI lineage: Eukaryota > Metazoa > Chordata > Actinopteri > Salmoniformes > Salmonidae > Oncorhynchus > Oncorhynchus tshawytscha. The sequence goes on from NW_024609712.1 coordinate 153,381, forward strand.
CCAGCCCACATCTCACTCCCCTGCCCATATCTCACTCCCCTGCCCAATCTCACTCCCCTGCCCATATCTCACTGCCCTGCCCATATCTCACTGCCCTGCCCATATCTCACTGCCCTGCCCACATCTCACTGCCCTGCCCATATCTCACTCCCTGCCCATATCCCACTGCCCTGCCCATATCTCACTGCCCTGCCCATATCTCACTGCCCTGCCCATATCTCACTCCCTGCCCATATCTCACTCCCCTGCCCATATCTCACTCCCCTGCCCATATCTCACTCCCCTGCCCATATCTCACTGCCCTGCCCATATCTCACTGCCCTGCCCCTATCTCACTCCCCGCCCATATCTCACTCCCCTGCCCAGCCCATATCTCACTCCCCTCCCAGCCCATATCTCACTGCCCTGCCCACATCTCACTGCCCTGCCCATATCTCACTCCCTGCCCATATCCCACTGCCCTGCCCATATCTCACTGCCCTGCCCATATCTCACTGCCCTGCCCATATCTCACTCCCCTGCCCATATCTCACTGCCCTGGCCATATCTCACTGCCCTGTCCATATCTCACTCCCCTGTCCATATCTCACTCCCCTGCCCATATCTCACTCCCTGCCCACATCTCACTCCCCTGCCCATATCTCACTCCCCTGCCCATATCTCACGGCCCTGCCCATATCTCACTCCCCTGCCCATATCTCACTGCCCTGGCCATATCTCACTGCCCTGCACAGCCCACATCTCACTCCCCTGCCCAGCCCATATCTCACTGCCCTGCCCAGCCCACATCTCACTCCCCTGCCCATATCTCACTCCCTGCCCAAATCTCACTCCCCTGCCCATATCTCACTGCCCTGCCCATATCTCACTGCCCTGCCCATATCTCACTGCCCTGCCCACATCTCACTGCCCTGCCCATATCTCACTCCCCTGCCCATATCCCACTGCCCTGCCCATATCTCACTGCCCTGCCCATATCTCACTGCCCTGCCCATATCTCACTCCCTGCCCATATCTCACTGCCCTGGCCATATCTCACTGCCCTGTCCATATCTCACTCCCTGTCCATATCTCACTCCCCTGCCCATATCTCACTCCCCTGCCCACATCTCACTCCCCTGCCCATATCTCACTCCCCTGCCCATATCTCACGGCCCTGCCCATATCTCACTCCCCTGCCCATATCTCACTGCCCTGGCCATATCTCACTGCCCTGCACAGCCCACATCTCACTCCCCTGCCCAGCCCATATCTCACTGCCCTGCCCAGCCCACATCTCACTCCCCTGCCCATATCTCACTCCCCTGCCCAAATCTCACTCCCCTGCCCATATCTCACTGCCCTGCCCATATCTCACTGCCCTGCCCATATCTCACTGCCCTGCCCACATCTCACTCCCCCGCCCAGCCCATATCTCACTGCCCTGCCCACATCTCACTCCCCTGCCCAGCCCATATCTCACTGCCCTGCCCACATCTCACTCCCCTGCCCAGCCCATATCTCACTGCCCTGCCCACATGGTTGTTATCTGTCTTCCTGATGTTCAGACTGTCTCAAATCAATGGTTGTTATCTGTCTTCCTGATGGAAGTCCCTTCATGATTGGTCTATCTGCATCCAGTGTTTTTTATTTTTTATTTAACAAGGCAAGTCAGTTAAGAACAAATTCTTAATTTAAATGACGGCCTAGGAACAGTGGGTTAACTGCCTTTTTCAGGGGCAGAATGACAGATTTTGACCTTGTCAGCTCAGGGATTCGATGTTGCAACCTTCCAGTTACTAGTCCAATGCTCTAGGCTAGGCTACCTGCCACTAGGCTACCTGCCACCCTGTGTTAAGTCATTTAAGGAACAGTGAGTGATTCCATACCCATTGTTAACACTCCCAGATGTAACACGTCTAACGTCACTCACTGGGCTTTATTTTCCTGTCTCAGACGTGTCCGTAGCACTGTGTATCTGGAACTCAGCAACACCTAACAAAATGTCCCCATAGAAGTACGCAACATGATGTAGTCTCCCTCTTAGAGTGAAAAGGGGAAATGTTGGCGAGACAAAGAGCAGAAAAAGACAGGACTTGGTCTGTGGAGTACTTGCTACAAGGTTGCTGTAATTCAGTACTTGGTCTGTGAAGTACTTGCTACAAGGTTGCTGTAATTCAGGACTTGGTCTGTGGAGTACTTGCTACAAGGTTGCTGTAATTCAGTACTTGGTCTGTGAAGTACTTGCTACAAGGTTGCTGTAATTCAGGACTTGGTCTGTGGAGTACTTGCTACAAGGTTGCTGTAATTCAGTACTTGGTCTGTGAAGTACCTGCTACAAGGTTGCTGTAATTCAGGACTTGGTCTGTGGAGTACTTGCTACAAGGTTGCTGTAATTCAGTACCTGGTCTGTGAAGTACTTGCTACAAGGTTGCTGTAATTCAGTACTTGGTCTGTGGAGTACTTGCTACAAGGTTGCTGTAATTCAGTACTTGGTCTGTGGAGTACTTGCTACAAGGTTGCTGTAATTCAGGACTTGGTCTGTGGAGTACTTGCTACAAGGTTGCTGTAATTCAGGACTTGGTCTGTGGAGTACTTGCTACAAGGTTGCTGTAATTCAGTACTTGGTCTGTGAGACTTGGTCTGTGCTACAAGGTTGCTGTAATTTAGGACTTGGTCTGTGGAGTACTTGCTGCAAGGTTGCTGTAATTCAGTACTTGGTCTGTGGAGTACTTGCTACAAGGTTGCTGTAATTCAGGACTTGGTCTGTGAAGTACTTGCTACAAGGTTGCTGTAATTCAGGACTTGGTCTGTGGAGTACATGCTACAAGGTTGCTGTAATTCAGGACTTGGTCTGTGGAGTACTTGCTACAAGGTTGCTGTAATTCAGGACTTGGTCTGTGGAGTACTTGCTACAAGGTTGCTGTAATTCAGGACTTGGTCTGTGGAGTACTTGCTACAAGGTTGCTGTAATTCAGGACTTGGTCTGTGGAGTACTTGCTACAAGGTTGCTGTAATTCAGGACTTGGTCTGTGGAGTACATGCTACAAGGTTGCTGTAATTCAGGACTTGGTCTGTGGAGTACTTGCTACAAGGTTGCTGTAATTCAGGACTTGGTCTGTGGAGTACTTGCTACAAGGTTGCTGTAATTCAGGACTTGGTCTGTGGAGTACTTGCTACAAGGTTGCTGTAATTCAGGACTTGGTCTGTGGAGTACTTGCTACAAGGTTGCTGTAAGTCAGCCTGGGAGCAAATCAAGACGGTGGTGGAGGGCAAAACCAGTTCCCAAGTGACCAAGAATGACAGGCCTGGGAGAATGTCACAGCAATTGTGGGGCCATCACTGGCAAGGCATCATGGGTGATTACTTCATGTTCTTCTCTGCGACTCGTCGGGGACAGCGCCACCCTTGCCTCGTCCCTGGCCGAAACCTTTTGGCGCTGACATTTAACGTGTTGATTTTTTAGCACTTATGCTAATTGTTGTAATTTTCCTGATGAAGCGACCGTTCTGATACCTTGATGCGGCCAAGATAGTTTTACATTTTCTATGCTGGTCCTCTTTGCCATTTGGTCTGTGTAGTGTCAGCTCGGAGTGCTACTGAAAGCAGACAAAATTGCAAGCAAATTGCATCAGATTGCCAACATTGTGAAAAGGTAAATTGCTTGCAAATCTATTTAAACCACTGGCCTATTTTCATCAGCTACGGTACTTGGTATTCATGATTGCTTAATTGGCGACCTTTCCTATTGTGTAGAGCTGTATGGTGCGGTGGAAAGCGATCTTTACCAAACCAATTACCCTGTTTTTTCTCCTCACTGCTACATTAGAGCTGTGATTGCGACGGCTAGTCCTTTGTAAATGAACTTTCAGATTTCAATGATATTTTTTATTTGGGGGTGATGGAGACTAAAGTGTCATTTGTTTGCTGTGGTGTAGTGTTATGAAGGCTCTTTGTTTACTGTGGTGTTGTGTTATGAAGGCTCTTTGTTTACTGTGGTGTTGTGTTATGAAGGTTCTTTGTTTACTGTGTTGTTGTGTTATGAAGGCTCTTTGTTTACTGTGGTGTTTGTGTTATGAAGGTTCTTTGTTTACTGTGGTGTTATGAAGGCTCTTTGTTTACTGTGGTGTTGTGTTATGAA